>NC_056726.1:253064970-253301851 GCF_019279795.1 Protopterus annectens
CACACACACACACACACACACACACACACAGACTGAGATGGACACATGCCCATATGTATACAAACACACATGCATACGTGCATGTGCATGCTCACTCACACGAGAACACACATATGCTTACAGACACAAAACACACATACAGGTGTGAGCATGCTTTGGTGCACATCCATGTGTGTGTGTATGCGTTTATGTGTGTATATATATATATATATATATATATATATATATATATATATATATAGATAGACATGGGTGCATCAAGCAAAAACAAAACACCCAAATGTTGATGTCACTAATGTTGACAAAAATATAATAAAAAAAATGATTAACATGGCACATTGTATGCTCTAACAAAAAACCTTGGTACATGCAACTTTAAAATATTGTTTTTTGAAGGGAGGCAATCCACCCTAAACCCCTCATACCCCATGCTAATCATAGATTTCAACTCCAAGTTAGCATAATACCAGAGAAAGTGCATATTCCTCAATCTTGGTATTGTCTTGATCTCACATAACTGTCAATCTGCTGTTCCGTCAACTAAATTTTGTAAACAAAACAGCTATCATCTATACAGTCAACTACATTACTGGCTCACACAGACATGCATTTTTTATACATATATATATATATATATATATATATATATATATATATATATATTATTTTTTTTTTTTTTTCGTTAGGGGTGGCCACAGCAGAACTCTGGTCTGCTAATGATTGGCAGTAGATTTTTATGGTGCCAAGTTTTCAGCCTGACATCCAACCTTCATCAAAGGCACACCCATTCACACATGTCTTTCAAATGTCACTCAACCACAGGGAATACACGCAGACTCCACACAGAAGGCACTCCAGCCGAGAAGGTGCAGCACATATATATATATATATATATATATATATATATATATATATATATATATGTATGTATAACACACATATACATGTCTTGTAATATGCACTGTGTAAAAGAACATGGATTTTCAATGGTAGAAATACATTTTAATTGTTAAATAGCAAGTTGTATTCAGATCACTGACTTCATATAACTAGAATGTTGGCAATCTACAGGAAAGTATACAGCAATAGAAGGAAAGAAATGATAAGATCTGGAAGGTTTTCTGTAACAGTATTTTAAGAGGAGGAGAAGAACCGACATCCTGGAAGAAAGCAGTGGTAGCTGTAATACATAAAGAGGGTAAAAGTCCATCAGATCCAGCTTCATACAGGCCCATTTCCATATTAAGCCATGATCATAAAGTGTTTATGTATATAATGGTTAAAAGAATGACAAAAGTGATGTCAAAGTTGTTAGATATGGAGCAGTGTGGTTTTGTAGAGAGGAGGCAAACATTTGACAGCATTAACAGAACATTGATGATCCAAGGGGAAGCAGAATGTAAGAAAATACCATTGCTGATGGTGTGTCTTGATGCAGAGAAAGCATTTGACTGAGTAAGCTGGGACTTTATGAGGAGGGCAATAGAAGCATTTGTATTCCCTAATAAAGTCATAAGGTTGATTAGGAAGATATATGCGGGATCAGAGGTGAAAATTAAAGTGGGTGGGGTCCTCTCTGAAAATTTCTGCTCGAGCAGAGGAACCACACAGGGGTGTCCTAATTGCTCTTTGTTATTTGTATTATATTTAGAACCACTGGCAAAGAAACTAAGGTACTCAGATATTCAAGGATATAATTGCTATGGTAGTCAAGAAAACCTGGCTCTATTTGCAGATGATATTATTTTATACCTGACAAAACCAGAAAGATACATTACAGTGTTGTGGAACATTTTGAGACAGTTTCAAATATTTTCAAGATGTAACATTAATAAAGCTAAAACAATGGCAGTAGCAATAAATTATGCACCCACATATGATTTGGTTCAGCAATATCCATATTTATGGGGAAATGATAAAATGAAGTATTTACGAGTACAGATTCAAATGATTCTGGTATGGCAGCTAAAGGTATGTGGGAAGAGACTAAACAGAATATAATACAAAAACTGAGAAAATGGAAGCTTTGTTATATGGATATGGATAGCAAGATACAAGTAATTAAAATGGTTTTAATCCCATTAGTCTTATACATAGGTCAGGCACATTTTTATCAACCAGAGGAGAAGTTGTGGATAACAATTAATAATGAACTGAAGGACTTTGATTCTTGCCATCTTTCCCTCCCAAATGGGATAAACTGATTCTTCCAGTAGAACTGGATGGATTGGGATTATTCGATTTTAAGGGGTATTTCACAGCTACACAATTAAGGCTCCTATAGATAATGCAGAAAAACATAATTCAAAGTAGAAAGGTATGATGATGAAATTGGGGGGGGGGGCTCAAGAAACAAGGAAGACTAGGATTTTGGATACAGGCCTTTAAGGAGAATTACAATAATCACACAGACTATTATATCTATAAAGTAGCAGAAAGTATCCTAAGAACTAAGCCAACACAGAAATGGAAAAAGGAGATTCTGCCAATAAATATGACTGCAATTAGGGACATAGACGATAGGCAAGTAGGGGTTGGAATTTATTGGAGAAAACTAACAAATGAATCAAGGTATTGGGAGCAAATAAGTAGAAAGGGAAAGATGATAGAATGGTACGATGATAATAATTTATTTAGACTGCAGCTTAGAGACTGCCTTCCTTATCAAGGCTTGATATCAGAGTATAGGCAAAGAGAAAGCAATAGGGCATCCTAAATGAAAGACCAATACTGGCAGAGTTTTTAGTAGAATCTAGGGCAGAAGCTGCCATTATAAAGGGAATAATTAGTAGAGCATATAAAATATTGCATGATAACTAGAATCAATCAGAGGAGGTTAGAAAGGATTGGGAAGAGAGATTGGAAAAGCAATTTACAAAGAAAAAAACGGAGGATATATGTATGTCTCCCAAATATGCAACAAAATCTAGAAGATTTAGGATGTTTATTTGGAACTGCTTACATAGACATTTTTATACCTCAAGTAAACTCCAGAGAATTTTTTCTCAGGTAGACAGCAAATGTTTTAGGTGTGATGGAGAAGAAAGAGGTAATTGCGAACATATTTTTTGGACGTGTGGTGAGTTGGTGGACTTTAAGGATTCCCTGTGGTATGCACTGTCAGACATGCTGAGTGGGCAGATTGGTGAGATGATTTTTCTGAGCTATGATACAGAATCAGAATTTCCTAGACATTGTAAGGCCTTTCTGTACTAATTATGTTGGCTACCAGAAAAGCAATTACTAGAATATGGAAATCAAAATCTTAACCAACTATACTATAAGTAGTTAATATAGTAACTAAGATAAAGCAACTGGAATTGAGATCTTTAGAAAAGGGTAGGAGCAAACTACATAGGAAAAATGGGAATTGCGGGAACAATACATACAGGGGAGGAATGAGGTTTAAAAAAAGCAAGACTTAAATGAGCTATGTAATCTTTGACTGGAAATGATTGGGTGGATTATAACTGATGTATAATGTCTGCAACTGGGAGTGTATCAGTATGGTGATGTAAAATGCTTGCAACTAGGATTGCATCAGTGTGGTTTGTTTTCCTTTATATAAATGTATTGTTGCCTATGCTGCAAGTGATGGTTTAATAAAGATAATACATTTTTACTAATTACAACTTTATACAACATACCCTACATTAGATAGGGTTGTGCTAAGTGTGTGTGTGTATGAAAAGATGATGGTAAGGGTTATGTGCAATAGCGTAATTTATGCAGATATAATTTTTAGCAATGAGTGTATATGATTCAAGGGCACAACAGTTTTATAAGCTCCAAGTGGACTGTTGCCATTAGTTAACTCATGGCTAATATAAAGCTTGAGTGGTTTTAATTAGCATATATGGAAATTAAAATGTTTTATATGTTTTTATGCTATCACTTTAGATGATTTGTTTTGTGCACGTACGACGGGCCTGTGTAATGTGACGTGTTGAAAGGGAGTTAGAATTCAAATTGATTAGGCATGTTTGTGCACATGGTGAGATTGTGAGTATATATAAAATGTTTTTGATTTTTACTTTGTTAGTTTTATGGTCTGACGAAGCCACTTGTCCGGTGGTGAAAGCGTTAACCAAAATAAATGTTGCTCGTGTTTTATATATGAGGATTCCTTGAGTTTCTGTGAATGCAGAGAGATTTCATGCTTCGTTCCACTGTATGTTTTCTTTATTTCTGGGTAGTAGTACCGTTTGTGTGCAGTGGCTAGTTTATCCGTTGGGGAGTTTATTTTCTTGGGTTTAATAAAGATGTTTCTTGTTTAAAAAAGGCAAGAATTGAATTATTTATGCAGTTCTGCTTAGTTTATGTGATATATAGCAATATATATGAAGTATAATGTTTGTAAACGTGAACTTAATACAGTTTGATTATTTTTATATAAATGTAAATTTGCCTATCTCACAGGGGATAATTCAATAAAGGTGTTTAATAAAAATATAGCTAGAATATTGGCTAAGTAATTGTATGCTTAGCAAAAGACACCTGTTTGTTGAGGTTTATAATCTTTCTGGTATTTTGAGTAATATTTACTGTGTAGTTCTGTGTTTAACTATATAAATAACTCTTTTCAAGTGTGTAATTAAACATTTGCTAAAGGTTTCCAATGATGCTGTACAGCAAATCACCCAAAGCAGCGCTTCCTGTAAATGTTATTCAAACAAAGATGGGCTGCCTCTTGTGTACTTTGCAATATGATAAGCCTTCTCTCAGAATTCTCTCACTGAAATGAGAAATGTGAACATTTGTGGAGACCAAGAAGGAGAGACATGAAAAACTCAGAAATCTAAAGGAAATATGCAGGTTCATAACACTGTGACACCAGTTTTTAATACACAAAAGTTTTATTTTGATTTACATCTTAAAAGAGTATGATTTTCTGTAGTAAATTGATAGGTTCATAAGTAGGTACTAGGCTATTGGCCCTAGGGCCTATATAAGCCTAGCCAAAAGGTACCCTGGCTTTCGCCACCCCAGAAAATGATTTTCCTGTGCCCCTGTCGAGCAGAGCCACAGAAGTGATCTCCAGGGTGAATTTTCTCTCTCCCATCCAATCATCAAGATTTTTCTTAAAGACTGCTAATGAGGAGCTTTGTTTGATATAGGTAGGTACTTTGTTCCAGAGTATGGGAAGTCTCTGGGACAGGAATCTATCCCTCCAGCATGTTCTGTTTATTGTGGTGACAAGGTTTAGGTCCCTAGAGCGTGTAGCCCAGAGGGATTGGGATTTCTTTAAGTGGAGCATGTCCAACAGCTCTGGGTTTGACATAGCTTTGTATGTTAGCTATTAACTTAGTTAACTTGTATGCTATTTATGGCATGGTGCTCTAAACAGTGGCAAGGCAGAAGAACCATATCCAAATGGGTTGTCATTCTGTGTTTAGATAGAGCTGTCAGAAGTCCTTTGTGGATCTTCTTTTTTGTTTTTAATTTTTTAATCAGGTTAACTCAGGAGTATTGTCTGGTTAAATGACCTACCCAGATTGATACAGTATGTAGTGCAGAATGAGAGAATCAAACTCAGGACTGCAGTGACATAGGCAAATTTACATTTCTATAGAAGTAATCAAACTGTATTCAGTTTACTATTGCAAACATTATACTTCACATATATTGCTATATATCATGTAACATTAGCAATGCAAAGCCTTACTTTTTTGCGCTAAATTGCCTTTGTAAGGTTGTTTAAGGATATGTTACAAAGGTCATATTTCATTCTTTCGTTTCATGGGGCTGAAGCGTTGCATTTTTGCTATTTTAGAAATGGGGGCTGAAAAGCAGATAAGCAATTGCATGACAGTTAGTGTTGCTTCTAACATTTTTAAAGAGATGGATTAAATTCTATATGGAGAATGGGATGAAGTGAAGCATAGCTCTCAACCAATCAGGGACAAATCTCAGCAGAATTAGGGACAGATCCAGAAAGAATCAAGGGACACTTTTAAAATATTAGAACTATTAATGTGAGACATTGACAGAATAAGATAATGTTGTTTAATTAAGCAATAACCATCAACGTTGGTGTGGTATATTAAGATTTACCCACAGCTGATGTGGTTTAATCACAAGGGCGAAGCTTAAGTGATTAAATAAAGCCAACTGTGGGGAAATCTTAATATACCACACCATGGAGTTATGTTATTATACAGTAACATTATTTAAAACAAATAATTGCTTTTCTTAAATAATGTCTTTGTATAACAGCGGTGTGCTGTCCGTCTATGGCTGGCAATATCCTGGTGCCTTTTTTTGATGTACTGCGCATGTGCATGGGACTTGCATTCCCATGCATACCCAGTACATCAGTACTTTGGAAAGGAAGCAACAGAGAAAAAAAGGTCTCCGTTGCTCCTTTTTTTTATTTTTTATTTTATTTTTTTAATAAAACAAAAAGTTTTAGACAGTTTAGGGGTAGGAGAGAGACAGAATGGAGGAAATACAGAGAAAATCAGGTATGTGTCTTTAGTTTTAAATAACTTACCTGATTTTCATAGTATTTCCTCCATAGTCGAACTGAACCAAATGTAGAGATGAAGGCAATAGAAAAAAACTGGTAACAACAACAAATATGGCCTGAAACACCACAAGAGAAGCTCGCACTCCACCGGAAACTCAATTTATTGCAGTACAATGAAAAGAATAACGCTGGTAATCCAAAATACGTTTTCGATCGCTATCTTCATCAGAATCAGTACAAAACACTTAATACAATACATGCTGGTTTATATACCTCATCCTATTAACAAATCAATTAGTTGATTGTCAATTAGTAAAAATGGTATAAACCTAACAAACAGTCATTTTAAAAAACACATACAAGCAGCCTAGTACTATACCATAACAAAATTTGGTATTACTATCACTAAATTGATGTTAAAAATGTATATAATTATAAACACACCAAATGTATAAATGTCATAAAAATATATTGTAAAATTAAAAACATTCTGAATATAAAACCACAACTCTAGTCCTGTTTAATTTGTATGTATTACAATATGTAAGAAATATTGCCCTCTAGTGACTTGAATGGATAAATGCAGTAAATAACTCATAGCTTAGCTGATCTGAGTTTTAAAACTGGCTTAATAGACAGAAAGTCATTTAAACCCGGAGGTTTATTACTTTCTAATACTATTTGCCAGTACAATTCCTTGTATTCCAATTTATCTTCCCATAAACCACCCCTTGCTTCCTTGGGTACAGAGTCCAAAACAAAAAAGGAAAACACCGCTTGAGGGCAAAAAGTTTGATGTCTAAACAATGCATTCTTCATGTTCTGCTTTTTAATTTCATAAAGATGTTCATAAATACAACTTTTAAATTTCCTTTCTGTTTTCCCCACATAAAAGGAGGTACACTGATTGCAGGTAGCTAAGTATACAATGCCATAACTGTTACAATTAAAGGTACCCCTGCTGGTAAGTGTTTTATTTCTGGCTTCCAAGAAAATCTCCTTTTTATTGACTACCCTAGGACATTGGGAACAAAACCCACATTTGTATGTTCCCACCCCTCGTGGACCAATATTTTTTTAACTTTGGAACCCCCATATTCAAAAATTTGTTTAAAATTAGTGTCTTTACGGTAAATAAATTTTATGGGGCTTTTATTGTTCAGTGGTAGGTCAGTTATTTGGACAAATCTTGTCCATTCTCTAGAAATCACCTCCTTAATAGGTCCTGAGTCACCTGTATAATCAAGTATGTAAGCTCTCTCAAATGGGGTGGTGATTTTGTTTCCTATATCCTCGGTTAAGGCAGGAGTACTTTGTCCTAAAATAGGAGCAAATCTATTGTGCCTTTCCTGAATCACTTCAGTTAAGGTGCCATCCAATAAAGACCTAGGATAACTTCTATCAACTAACATATTACATACGTTGTTACACTCCTTCAAAAATTCTCGGTCATCCGAGGTCATTCTACTGACCCTAACAAGTTGACCCTTCACTAAATTTTTCTTTTGATAATAAGGGTGAGCACTTTTGTAGTGGAGGTATGAATTAGAAAAGGTTTTCTTATGATGTATACTGGAAGAAAACCCGTTGTCCAGCTTTTTGAGTGTAATATCCAAATAAACTAACTGTTCTGTATTTAACTCAAATGTAAAGTCCAAAAAGTTGGTTGTACCCTATCCTCCTTAACCGAGGATATAGGAAACAAAATCACCAACCCCATTTGAGAGAGCTTACATACTTGATTATACAGGTGACTCAGGACCTATTAAGGAGGTGATTTCTAGAGAATGGACAAGATTTGTCCAAATCAGTGACCTACCACTGAACAATAAAAGCCCCTTAAAATGTATTTACCGTAAAGGCACTAATTTTAAACAAATTTTTGAATATGGGGGTTCCAAAGTTAAAAATATTGGTCCACGAGGGGTGGGAACATACAAATGTGGGTTTTGTTCCCAATGTCCTAGGGTAGTCAATAAAAAGGAGATTTTCTTGGAAGCCAGAAATAAAACACTTACCAGCAGGGGTACCTTTAATTGTAACAGTTATGGCATTGTATACTTAGCTACCTGCAACCAGTGTACCTCCTTTTATG
This sequence comes from Protopterus annectens, assembly GCF_019279795.1. Classification (NCBI taxonomy): domain Eukaryota; kingdom Metazoa; phylum Chordata; order Ceratodontiformes; family Protopteridae; genus Protopterus; species Protopterus annectens. The sequence goes on from NC_056726.1 coordinate 253,073,535, forward strand.
TGGGGAAAAGAGAAAGGAAATTTAAAAGTCGTATTTATGAACATCTTTATGAAATTAAAAAGCAGAACATGAAGAATACATTGTTTAGACATCAAACTTTTTGCCCTCAAGCGGTGTTTTCCTTTTTTTGTTTTGGACTCTGTACCCAAGGAAGCAAGGAGTGGTTTATGGGAAGATAAATTGGAATACAAGGAATTGTACTGTCAAATAGTATTAGAAAGTAATAAACCTCCGGGTTTAAATGACGTTCTGTCTATTAAGCCAGTTTTAAAACTCAGATCAGCTAAGCTGTGAGTTATTTACTGCATTTACCCATTCAAGTCACTAGAGGGCAATATTTCTTACATATTGTAATACATACAAATTAAACAGGACTAGAGTTGTGGTTTTATATTCAGAATGTTTTTAATTTTACAATATATTTTTTATGACATTTATACATTTGGTGTGTTTATAATTATATACATTTTTAACATCAATTTAGTGATAGTAATACCAAATTTTGTTATGGTATAGGCTGCTTGTATGTGTTTTTTAAAATGACTGTTTGTTAGGTTTATACCATTTTTACTAACTGACAATCAACTAATTGATTTGTTAATAGGATGAGGTATATAAACCAGCAAGTATTGTATTAAGTGTTTTGTACTGATTCTGATGAAGATAGCGATCGAAAACGTATTTTGGATTACCAGCGTTATTCTTTTCATTGTACTGCAATAAATTGAGTTTCCGGTGGAGTGCGAGCTTCTCTTGTGGTGTTTCAGGCAATATTTGTTGTTATTTCCTCCATAGCGTCTTTCTTGTATGTCTGGAGTCCGGATTACAGATTTTTTTTTTTTGTTAAAAAAAAAAAAAAAAAAAAGCCTTATAGAATATAACAATAGAAAAAAGTTTGGGTGACTGGACCTTTTTCTGTTGGTATATTCTTGGATTTACAATGGGCACGCTGGTTGGGCTGGGCAATCAGAGTGCTCGTTTTAGGATATTAATGACCAGTCATTGTATAATATATATTTTCTGATGTAAAAGAAGTTTATAATCCTTATTATTGTTATTAATTAAGAACACTGTACTACCTTTTCTCTGAAAATCACCAATTTTAGGGGAATTAAGAGGGACAGAGTTAAAATTTGAGTCAAAATCAGGGATGTCCTTAAAATCAGGGAGAGTTGAAAGGTATAAAGAAAGCAAATGCCTTTCACATTCAGACTTTAGCAAGGTTTTTGAAATAGAATCACTTTACACACTGGTGATACACAGTAGGGTCTCTTATCCATAAGGTAGTTAGAAAATAGTCTGACAGAAAACAAACAATTTTAGAAAATGCTTAGAAAGTACAAAAAAAAATTCCATACTGGAAAATGAAGTTTTCTAACAGGATATTAATACACAGGTAAAGTCTGTTAAAAAAAAAAACATCTCTACATTTCACAGCAGCATATTAAGACATTGTGAAGCCCAATCTCATAAAAAAGTAAAATTCCACCGTTGTTTTTACATTTATTAGAAACAGGTGTTTAGCAAGTGTAGACAAAAAAAGAACATAAAAAGAAAAAAAACTTAATACCTCAAGTAGCAAAAGAAAGTGAAGCAGTTGCAAAGTCTTGCCATTTTACTTTCCTCTTGCTAAAAATGGCTTATAAGTCATAAGATAAAAATAAACAAATAAAAAGTAATTCAATGACGTGTGTTTTTGTGTGTGTGTGTGTGTGTGTGTGTGTGTGTGTGTGTGTGTGTGTGCGTGTGTGCATGCTTGTGTGTGCGCATGTGCATGTGTGTATATATGTATATATGAATTCACTTCATAATCTCAAAATACTGAAATATCGAATTTCAGTATCTCGAGACCATGAAACCGAATCCACAAAACACTGAAACAGCAAAACCCTGAACCCAAAACTGCGAAATTCAAAACACAGAACAAACCGCACACACTACACCATACATACACCACAACACCCACATTACAACATAAACAAGCAAAACTATAATCATACACAAGTCATACACACACACACACCCTACTTATATATACTAACTCTGAGATCGCACAAACAGGAAACAAAAGCAAACTCACACACTTACATTCTCCAGTCCCTCACACACACATCAAACATATCAGCACACTCACATACACTCTAACTCCCACTCAAAACCCTTACAAAACACTCACTTACCTGATATGACACCTAGATCCACACACGGCACAGCACACCATCAACAGACAATCCCAGACATTACGTAGCGCAAGGCCATAACCGCGAAGTCGTGATATTCAAATTTGCGATTATGAACTTTTGCTATTGTAAACATTCGGCTTTATAGTCTCAAGATACTGAAATTCGACATTTCACTATTTTGAGATTATAAAGTGCTCCCGTATACATGTATATATATATATATATATATATATATATATATATATATATATATATATATATATATATATATATATATATTTGTGTGTGTGTGTATGTGTGTTAATAACAGAAAGAAAGAGAGACTGAGTGTGTATAACTTTTTCCTTATTTGCTCAGGAATTCTAGTCAAAGCCAACAATAATGAATAGAGAAAGACCCCAAATCAGGGAATATAACCCCAATATATAATCTAGAGTTTATCTGTGTTATGTACTAAAACATAATCAGCTACCATTGGAAAATATTGTTATTACTCTAACAGTCTGAAGAAAAGAAATATGTATGACTTAATCTAAGGCTGAAATTATTCAAATTTCAGTTCCAGTTGGAGGTGGAACATAGGTTCAACAGAAACTTCATTTATGACTTCCACACAGCTGATACCTTTTTAGGTCTTCCTTAAAACACTTTATTATCTTTCTTCACAACACTTTCACATGTTATGAAACAGCTTTAATATTATTTTCATTCAGTGAACATTTAGTTCTTTAGTGGACTTAACCAAGAAATGTATATCTCTTTTTAATGATTTAAATGATTGCCAACAAACAACCCCTACAAAAATGTTGCTTGTTTAAGAATGAGCTGCTGGGATATATATCCGTGATTATACAGAGGACCTTGTATGTGACACAGCTCTGTTTTTCTATTCAATAAGATAAAAACATCAAAGCAAAAATACTGGATGTTGTTTTCTAGTGTTGCTAAACACAGGACCATTGCTGTATTCTCCTAGTACACAAGGTGAATACATTACATTACAACAAATTTTGGCATAAGGTGACATTTTTTAAACAGGTCATTCTTCTTTGAAATCATCAATCAGTCATCAACCCCATTTTCCTATTATCTACATGAGCTAAGGTGTTACATTAATTGTCTTCTCTCTCTGTTCAGTGCCACTGTCTTACCTTCTTTAGCAGTCATACCTGTCATAGGACTTCTCTCGCATAATCCATTCATCACTTTACTGGACACCCTCATTTCATCTTGCCTTCTTTGTCTCTGATTCAAATGTTCTCCACAATATTGTCCTCTGCTTTCCTACACAGCTGCCTGAACCACTAAAATCTGTACACTTTGACCTTCTCTGCAATTGGAGCTACATGTCCTTTTGTTCTGATGTCCTCATTTTTTCCTCTATCCCACGGTGTGCATTCTAACACCCATCTCAAGCACTTCATCACCATCAGCCCTAACTTCTTCTATTCCACTACTTCACTGCCCAGGCTTCTATACACTACAGTATTACTGGTCATAATGTTTTGCACACCTTACTTTTCAGCTTCTTTGATGTTCTTCTGTTGCACACTACCTCTAACATTCTGTGTGTGGCATCCTTCTATACTGCTCTACCCCTGACACTCTGTACCAGTTGACTGCAGGCTCTCTGATCCTACATTTGATCTCCTCATTCAAACTCCCCTTCTCCTACCCCACCATTCCCAAGGACTGTTAATCTGCTCCAGTATTTTCCCTTCTATCTCAATTCTTATCTTTATCTGACTTTTCCCATTTGCTGCCATTACAACTGTTTTGACTGCAGTCAGTTTCATTCCGTGTACCTTCAGTTTTGAATTCCATTCAACTATCATTTGCTGAAGTTCTTGTTCAGAGTAAGCCTGTAATGCCACATCACAGCATATAGCAGCTTTGTTGATCTATCACCTCGTATCTCTTTTGCAATGAAGTCTATCACCAGTATGAACAGCAGTGTACCCAGAGCTGGACCCTGAAGAACACATACTCCCACTGCCAGTGGAAATCCACCTGTGAGTCCAAACACTGTTTATGTTTGTGTCATTGGGTTTTTGTACACAGCCTGCACTAACTCTACCAATGTTTCTAGAACTTTAAACCATCACAGAACTGCCCAAATCAACTTTCCTGGTATCATATCATATGCTTTTTTCAAGACTGGAATGACCAGATGGACTATTTCCACATCTCTAGCTTCTTCTCTCCTATCTGTCTCACTGCAAGCATCACGTCTGTTGTACTACATACTGGTCTGAATCTGAACTGCTCATCTCCCATCCTACATTATATTGTACTTGTACTCTTCATATTCTTTTACCAATCACCCTCTCTCTAACACTTTCATGCAGTATGATAGGGATTGATTGCCTTTATACTTTTCACATTTGTGAATGTCCCCTTTGTTCTTGAACACTGGCACTAGAATGTTTACTGTCCAGTCATCTAGGATATGTCTTTCTCTCAATATTTTTATGAGCACACTATGAGCTGTTCCTCCCCTATCTCACCTAACATCTTATCATATCTCCTGTGACCTCATCTCAGCCTGCTGCTTTCCCTGACTTCAATGACTTAATTTTCCACTGCATTGTTCTTACTTCTCCTAAATTGGGCTCTTTTTCCTGTTTCATTGCAGGCTTTCTATGTGACAGTACTGCTACTGCTACTGCTGGGTTTTCTTCACTCAGAAGATCTGGAAGTACTCCTTCCATCTGCCTCTGATGTCACGTGGGCTGGTATTCAGCTTGTTACTGCCATCCCTTATGAATGGTGTCTAAGTATCTTTTTTCTTTCCATTTTTGCCTTGAAACCTGATAAAGTTTCTTTTTTCATCTACTGATTCACTTTCCAAAGATTTTATGCCTCTGATGTCTTATTATTTGCTATTGTGATTGCGCTCTCAACCTCCTTGTTAGCCAACCAGTATTCCTTCTTAGTCTGATTCATCTTCTCTACCTCCCACTTTTTCCTGCACTTCTTCCTTTTGATGACTTGCGTGACTTTGACATTTCACTGCTAGCTTTCCTTTTGTACTTAGCTCAGCCACATATCTGTCGTACAGTCTTCAAACTTGCTGCTTTGAGATGTTGCTATTTTTTTCGACTTCACTTATTTCCGTTTCTTCTTGAGATGGTAGACCCCTGAATATATCCTCGCACTCTTTTGCTTTTCTTACAGTCATCTTTCTTTTCTTTAGTCTAGTTTCTGTTAAACTTAATGCCATCTCTGACCACTGATCACAGTTAATTGTGGCCAACAATTGTGTATGCTGTGGACTGTCTGTTTCACTGGGTGGGAATGACTTTCAAATTTCTGATTCTATGCCAGTGCCCTTTCCTTGCTATGAAAAAGTCTACCAGAGCTGCACAGTGGCCACTCTTGTATGTGGTCTTGTGACTTTTGATCTTGATGAACCATCTGTTGGTCACCATCAATCTATTTGCCAACTGGAGGTCTATAGTGGCCTCTCCTTCTTTATTCTTGCTGCTCCACACATGTGGATCCAGGCAGTTGTGATATTCTTTTCTATCAACCTTGATATGAGAATTCTGGTTCCCCTAGTATCAACACCAGGTTCTGCTCTATGCAATTGCTGCCTGAATGTACTCTTTACTTTTCTATCGCAACCGTGTTGGAGTACAACTGAGCATTCTTAGATTTGGAGAAAGTATATAATAATGTCTCAGGGAAGCTGACTTAGGCAGTCCACTGATGGTTCAAAGTCCTGGAAACCTTGGTTGAATTATTGCAGGCTATGTACAAGGACCCAATGACTTGAGTAAGAACAGTGTTTGGCCTAAAAGATGGGCTCCTAGTAGGCGTGGGTGTGCATCAGAGTTATGCTGCGAGCTCACTGCTGCTCATGCTTATGATAGACTATGTTAGCAAATAGGTCAGAGGGAATAAACCAACAAAGCAGCTGTATGCAGACTGTTAGCAAATAGGTCAGACGGACTAAACCAACAAAGCAGCTGTATGCAGACTGTTAGCAAATAGGTCAGAGGGAATAAACCAACAAAGCAGCTGTATGCAGACTGTTAGCAAATAGGTCAGAGGGAATAAACCAACAAAGCAGCTGTATGCAGACTGTTAGCAAATAGGTCAGAGGGAATAAATCAACAAAGCAGCTGTATGCAGACTGTTAGCAAATAGGTCAGAGGGAATAAATCAACAAAGCAGCTGTATGCAGACTATAAGCAAATAGGTCAGAGGGAATAAATCAACAAAGCAGCTGTATGCAGACTGCTAGCAAATAGGTCAGAGGGAATAAACCAACAAAGCAGCTGTATGCAGACTGTTAGCAAATAGGTCAGAGGGAATAAACCAACAAAGCAGCTCTATGCAGACTGTTAGCAAATAGGTCAGAGGGAATAAATCAACAAAGCAGCTGTATGCAGACTGTTAGCAAATAGGTCAGAGGGAATAAATCAACAAAGCAGCTGTATGCAGACTGTTAGCAAATAGGTCAGAGGAATAAATCAACAAAGCAGCTGTATGCAGACTGTTAGCAAATAGGTCAGAGGGAATAAATCAACAAAGCAGCTGTATGCAGACTGTTAGCAAATAGGTCAGAGGGAATAAATCAACAAAGCAGCTGTATGCAGACTGTTAGCAAATAGGTCAGAGGAATAAACCAACAAAGCAGCTGTATGCAGACTGTTAGCAAATAGGTCAGAGGGAATAAATCAACAAAGCAGCTGTATGCAGACTGTTAGCAAATAGGTCAGAGGGAATAAATCAACAAAGCAGCTGTATGCAGACTGTTAGCAAATAGGTCAGAGGGAATAAATCAACAAAGCAGCTGTATGCAGACTGTTAGCAAATAGGTCAGAGGGAATAAATCAACAAAGCAGCTGTATGCAGACTGTTAGCAAATAGGTCAGAGGGAATAAACCAACAAAGCAGCTGTATGCAGACTGTTAGCAAATAGGTCAGAGGGAATAAATCAACAAAGTAGCTGTATGCAGACTGTTAGCAAATAGGTCAGAGGGAATAAATCAACAAAGCAGCTGTATGCAGACTGTTAGCAAATAGGTCAGAGGGAATAAATCAACAAAGCAGCTGTATGCAGACTGTTAGCAAATAGGTCAGAGGAATAAATCAACAAAGCAGCTGTATGCAGACTGTTAGCAAATAGGTCAGAGGAATAAATCAACAAAGCAGCTGTATGCAGACTGTTAGCAAATAGGTCAGAGGAATAAATCAACAAAGCAGCTGTATGCAGACTGTTAGCAAATAGGTCAGAGGGAATAAATCAACAAAGCAGCTGTATGCAGACTGTTAGCAAATAGGTCAGAGGGAATAAATCAACAAAGCAGCTGTATGCAGACTGTTAGCAAATAGGTCAGAGGGAATAAATCAACAAAGCAGCTGTATGCAGACTGTTAGCAAATAGGTCAGAGGAATAAATCAACAAAGCAGCTGTATGCAGACTGTTAGCAAATAGGTCAGAGGAATAAATCAACAAAGCAGCTGTATGCAGACTGTTAGCAAATAGGTCAGAGGGAATAAATCAACAAAGCAGCTGTATGCAGACTGTTAGCAAATAGGTCAGAGGGAATAAATCAACAAAGCAGCTGTATGCAGACTGTTAGCAAATAGGTCAGAGGGAATAAATCAACAAAGCAGCTGTATGCAGACTGTTAGCAAATAGGTCAGAGGGAATAAATCAACAAAGCAGCTGTATGCAGACTGTTAGCAAATAGGTCAGAGGGAATAAATCAACAAAGCAGCTGTATGCAGACTGTTAGCAAATAGGTCAGAGGGAATAAATCAACAAAGCAGCTGTATGCAGACTGTTAGCAAATAGGTCAGAGGAATAAATCAACAAAGCAGCTGTATGCAGACTGTTAGCAAATAGGTCAGAGGGAATAAATCAACAAAGCAGCTGTATGCAGACTGTTAGCAAATAGGTCAGAGGGAATAAATCAACAAAGCAGCTGTATGCAGACTGTTAGCAAATAGGTCAGAGGGAATAAATCAACAAAGCAGCTGTATGCAGACTGTTAGCAAATAGGTCAGAGGGAATAAATCAACAAAGCAGCTGTATGCAGACTGTTAGCAAATAGGTCAGAGGGAATAAATCAACAAAGCAGCTGTATGCAGACTGTTAGCAAATAGGTCAGAGGGAATAAATCAACAAAGCAGCTGTATGCAGACTGTTAGCAAATAGGTCAGAGGGAATAAACCAACAAAGCAGCTGTATGCAGACTGTTAGCAAATAGGTCAGAGGGAATAAATCAACAAAGCAGCTGTATGCAGACTGTTAGCAAATAGGTCAGAGGGAATAAATCAACAAAGCAGCTGTATGCAGACTGTTAGCAAATAGGTCAGAGGGAATAAATCAACAAAGCAGCTGTATGCAGACTGTTAGCAAATAGGTCAGAGGGAATAAATCAACAAAGCAGCTGTATGCAGACTGTTAGCAAATAGGTCAGAGGCAATAAACCAACAAAGCAGCTGTATGCAGACTGTTAGCAAATAGGTCAGAGGCAATAAATCAACAAAGCAGCTGTATGCAGACTGTTAGCAAATAGGTCAGAGGCAATAAATCAACAAAGCAGCTGTATGCAGACTGTTAGCAAATAGGTCAGAGGCAATAAATCAACAAAGCAGCTGTATGCAGACTGTTAGCAAATAGGTCAGAGGGAATAAATCAACAAAGCAGCTGTATGCAGACTGTTAGCAAATAGGTCAGAGGGAATAAATCAACAAAGCAGCTGTATGCAGACAATGTAGCAACACAAACAAACTCTGAACAGGAGCCTCACTATTTTGTTTTTGGTCTTCAACACATTGTAGGGCGGGTTAAGAAATTATGACATCAGAGCAGAAGTTAAAGCAGTTCTAACTTCAGAGAAAGTCAAACAGAATAGGTTATTTTTTTTACGCATATGTATAAGGAAGCAGAAAATGGTTTGGAAAATGTTGGAGGGGCAGGAAGAAGACACAAGATAAAATGAGGACATCCAGAGAAGACATTGATAGTTTGTGTAACAGAAGACTTGTGACACTCAGGCATGATTCTTCAAAGGAAGCATGAGACTGGTATTTAATCAAGAGAGGTGGTGACAATTGTAACAGCACCCAGACCCCATGTCGAAAATTGGAAAAAGGTCATTGATGATGGTATCAAAAGAAGGACATATTACTACTGGCATACCATAAGAAAAATAGTTGGCAAAGTACATATTCCAGAAATGCTTGGTACCTAATGGTGTACCCCAAGGAAGAAAGTTGAACAAGGCCATTCCTTTAATCATGATGCATAACCAAGTGTAAGTCCTTAGGTATGATGTATGACTAAGGCCATACCTTTAGCCGTGATATACAATTAAGGCTATGCCCTTAGCCATAATATATAACTAAGTACATGCCTTTAACAATGATGAATGAACAAGGCCATACCTTTAGCCATGATGTATGACCAAGGCTATACCCATAGCCATAATATGTAATCAAGGCCATACCATCAGCCATGATATATGGCCAAGGCCATGACCTTTACCCATGACATATGCTCAAGGTTATACTCTTAACGGTGATGTATGACCAAGGCTATTCCCTTATCAATGATGCATGGCCAAGGCCTTACCTTTAGCCAATGGATGGGAAATTGGAAATTCACACTGGGTCGGGCCTCATGTCTTTAACAGACAGAAGGAGACAATAATGCCCAAACTAACATATCTCCCACTTAACCTCTAAAAACATTCTAACTAACATACCCCCTCCTAATAAATGCCCATGATACACAGGGACACAATTGGGTTGGATTGCATGACTAGACCTATAAAGTCCCTGGTGATCTTTAGCTTATTAAATACCTATAAACTTATGAACTATGAAGCCTTGACATATGACAATGGCATAACTTAAGATCCCCTTAGCCATGATATATGATCAAATCATTGTCCTTAACCACAATGAATGACCAAGGCCATATCTTTAGCCATAAAGTATGACCAATGCCATGCTCCTACAAGGATGGATAGTCAAAATAAAACTTCAGTCTCCATCCATTAGGAATGACTCCTGCTGCACCCAGCAAACAATGGTGGGCTTATGCATCAATTTTTCAACAGCAGACTTCCAAATTCATTCCCAAATATTGCATTTTTAAATGGAGATGACCAACACCCCAGAAAGAAAAAAGCATTGTGAAAGCACATTTATCTGATGTGCTGGTACCAGCCCCAGCTCCTGTCTCATAGCTGTATCATAACTTCACTGCTGCTGATCTAGCCAAAGTTAGATGGTCTAAGTCAGTGTGTTTTCAATGTATTCATCTATATGTTCCTTGTGGTATACTCCCTATGATAGTACCCTTTAGACTGGAAGATCTATCATCTATATTGGAACTACATACTTAACAACATTTTACTCCAGCAGGTACTTTTATGCCTGACTGCCTTACACAGTATTGCTAATGTTATTCTCTGTTGTGTCTCTGATTTTATCTCTAGCTTTCATTTTTACTTATTTGTAGTTTGTTTCTCTCTGTTAATACTACTGTTTTATGCAGTTCCAGCCACAGTTGAGGCTGTGGTGTGCCAGCAATAATCTCACCATAAAGCTGTCCTACCATCCCCTGCTGGACATCTAGCTGCCTCCAGTCTTGCCTCCTTTGGGATGACATATGTCGTCCAGTGAAAGTTGATCTTTACAGTTCTGTGGTGCCTTCCAGTGGTTTGTCATCAGTAGAGGTTGTCAGCACTCCATGTGGGGAAACCACCAATAGGTCACAATATGTAATCAAGTAGGAGTTGGAGGATGTTTTGTGGATATTTGTGGATCACCAACTTGATACCTGCACTGACTGCTTCTAGCATGTTCTTGCACAACTGACAGACTCACACTGCTTCTTGGCTCTGCCCATCAGGTCACCAGAAGCTCTGCCAAGCAGAAAGGGCAGTCATGGAGGTTGCAGACTTGTCTGAATGTGACACTGAGCAGCATAAATGTCAGCTGTCATCCTGACCTATCCCATCATCCCCCATCATTATGGTGTCATCCGTTGTGTTTCACTTCCCTATCCAGTTTGTAGTCCAGTCATCCATATCACCAACTGTTCTGTCTCTGTCTGTTTGCTAGGCTTTCCTTATGTTCCTCCTGCTTTTTTGCCACCATCTTCCCTGCTGTTCTTTGTCTGTGTTTTGGTGTTTTGTGTTTGTTTGTCCACTCCTGCTGCCATCTGTATAACCTCAGTCCTGCCCATACCATCACCATACTACCTTCCCCCTCTTCCTTTCTTGAAAATAAATAAATAAATAAATGGGCATTTGTCCCACAAACACAATATAACCTTGCTTCATCACCCCATTGCCAGTTTTCTTTTCCCCTTCCTTTCTTATTGTTCCCCTGCTTGTTCTTCCCTCTTTCTGACTGTCCTATACACTAATTTATTTCCCATTTATACAAATAAATATGTGGGGACTTTGCTAAGAAGTCCATGCTATAGCTCAGTTGTTTTTGTAGCAACACTTCATTGTACTGGGGGAAGTACATCAATGCAAGTATTCTACATGTTTACTACTGGGCTCCTTAGGTCATATGGTTGTTATATACAGTGCTGCTCCTTATGCAATCTGTTGGGCTTTTCCTAGTACACTCCTTAACTACTTTATTTCCATCAATATAGCTGGCTCCTATTATACTGCTAATCTGCTTCAGGCTCCCTTGTGCTACTCTGATTGTACTGCTTTGCTATTACATGGCTGTACGTGGTGTTTTAGATTTCTGTGTCCCAGGCCTATTACATGGCTGTAACTGATGTTTTATATTTCTGAGTCCCAGACCTTTTTATAATCTTTGGATATTTCTTCAAACATAGTTGCAACATACTCTAATCTATATATTTGCATCGAGAAACTCAAGACAATGTTTACAAAATGTATTTTTTCTAACTAAAATCATATCGGAGAAAGTGTACATTACAGTATACAATAGATTTGAATAATATGACAGCATTTGCAAACTTAAGTACAATTTAAAATGTAACAATGCAAACAGATGACATAACCACAACAATATCTCAGTATAAAGAAAATTAAAGAAACTTTCAGTCACTGAAGCAATCATTTATGTATTTAATTATTTAATAATAATGAAGCAGGAACTCTAGGGTTCTTTTTCAGTCATAGCCTAGCTACAGTAGCATATAAAAAGATGATCACATGCAAACAATCACAGTATTGTCGACTCAGCAATACCAGGACCAGAGATACTGTATTAAAAATAATGAATAACCAATAAAAGTTTCATTTGCTCACAGATGAACTCTTGTTTGTGCATTCCAGTATGAGAGACCTGAATATAAAGGCAGCGTCTGTAAATATACTTCCTCTGAGTCTGTGTGATCTCTGACACACTATATTTATAGCCAGGGGTGTTAGAGCAAAGACTTCATGTCAGATGTGCAGAGGGTTCTTGCCTCTTTTCTAAAAATACATTTTTAAACTCACTGGCAATCATAAGTGTATTGTGAGTTGCATGATTTAAAGTGAGGTAGTAAAACTTGAGTAGTTGCTGTACAACTTACTAAAATAGATCCTCAATAAATAAATGCAGCTGAAATTATATAAGGTTACCTGGGAGTGGCTGAAGGTAAAGAATGAATCAGTATGACAGACTTTTTAACAAATTGGATACTTTCCTTCCTGTATATATCATAAAACCTGCTGTATGGAATAAAAATAACTCACTGCACATTATATCTATCTGTAACATTCACTTTTCAAAAATCCAGATCCATAATAAAGACACAAATAAATAAATTATGCAAATAATGGCATGGGTAAAGACATTTCCTTTGAAATAAACAAAAATTGGTATAATTATTTTCCTTTTGAAATACTAAATTCAAAGAATGACTGTATTATCAGGCATTAATGAAATATTCAAGAACCACAAAAAAATCAGAGAACAAGCACTGTTTATATGTAGAATACAACTATTAAATCATTGCTCAACTGGAAATGTTCCAATGGTTTTAACAAAAAAAAAAAAAAATATATATATATATATATATATATATATATATATATATATATATATATATATATATTAATGCACATATATTTGTAGGCCTTAAATCCCTCAACTATCCTGATAGATTAATACAACTGTTATTATACCTAGTGGCCTGGCAGCTGCTCTGGAGTCTGAAAGACCCAATCCTATTTCACTCCTGTTTCTTTGCAAAACCAGTAGTTCTACAAACACCTATAATACGGACCTAAATTTACATCAATAAATAAACAAAAGTCACTACTGGGATAACTTCCTAACTGAAATCCCAGCCTATATAATAAGTTACCATTACAGGTCAACTAAAGTACTATATTGTCTACCTGATTTTTCTTTGAATCTTTCTCAGTCAATTTGATGAGTATTCAAACCTCTGTGTTTCAAACAGTTCTGAGTGTGTGACAGGCATTTGATGTTTTGATATTTCATCCATCTGTCTTGTCTACAGATATAGATATCGGCATAAATATTGATACTGATATTGATATATGGATGTACTTAGAAATATCAAAGTACATAAAGACCAAATATCAAAACATTGATCCCAGAGGATGAAAATTAAAAGCAATGGAGAAAAAAAACATACACACTACTCACATTGCACTCCCCACACCCCTTGCTAATGATATATACCAACCTCAAGATTGCACAATATCAGGAAAAGGGGAAATTCCCACTCCCTGCTGTTCCACAATCTACCACAAAGTAATGCCAGCAAAAGCGATCAAATGATTATTCAGTCACTTTTGCTGACAGTAAAGATGTCCAGTAGTATGAACTTTTGATTATATGGAATATATATATATATATATATATATATATATATATATATATATATATATAGATAGATAGATAGATAGATTTCCCAGAGCTGTTAATATGAACTATACCCTGAAACTACAAAGACTGGTTAGTAATAAGTATAGCAAACAAAAGCACTTTTTGACTTATATATCATAAAACTAATGATGCCTGTTAATACAGTTCTGTAAACTGACAGCCCCAAGCACAAAGTGTGTTGAGTCTCCCTCATGTGTCCCTATTTGCTAATAGAAGTTTGCAGAATGTTTGCAGAATGAACACTTGGGCCCTCACTAGCTTCCCTACACTAGTGGTATACAACCTAAACTCCCTCCACAGTTACAATGCATTGAGAAACAATTTGATATATATTTCGGGGATATCAGGTTCAACAACAAAGAACCATGAAGTAATCAAATTCCATATATCTGTTATGAGGTCTATTGCCAGTAATTTATATATGTTGGAAGCACTACAGGCCCTGTCAGGTAAAATGCAAGAATGGGGGAGTATTTGCTAAACATGTAAGAGGGCAGAATTTACCAGAAATGTGCATGGAAAAGGAGGATCTATAGATCATATAATGCAGTCTTATGTATCTCCAGAGATCTGACTTGGGTAGTGTCCATTTCCTCTGGAGCTCTTCAAGCGAGTGATGTCACACTCTACTGTACTGATTATGTCAGCCAGAACCCAGTAGCTCAGTTGCTCCATACATGATGGATATAGCAAGGGTTTCATGACAGGTAAAAGATGGATTAATCCAAAGAGGAATAGCAGAACCCTATATGCTAGGAGAGAGTTTGGAGAGGAAGCAAAGGGCCAAGAGTGTTAGTGAGATGCAGTGCTTTAGTTTAAGATGTTTAGGAATAGATTTCTGATGCCTGCCCAAGGCCCAGGCTTCCAGCAAAGCCCACAGAAAAACTTTGTCCCACATATCACTCAGGATGATTTTAGATAGATGTTTATACAGATATATATACATATATATATATATATATAAATTATATATATATATATATATATATATATATATATATATATATATATATATATATATAAATTATATATATATATATATATATATATATATATATATATATATATATATATAGATATATATAGATATGTAGAGAGGGAGAGATATTCACGGAGATGTGGCTTCATCATTGTGCAGTTCCATGGGTAACTCTGCAGGATTATTCATATTTCTCAGAGATCTAATTATTTTATGGCAAATTCCTCATGATCCCTGCCTAGAACATCTGGAATTAAACATTGGACTGGATAAAGATAAGTATCAGACCACTGCTAGCTATAAGTCATCTTCAGTGTCTCATACTAATACAACGATTACCTACCTGCTTTAGCTAAAATCTCTGTCCATCTCAAAGCTATTCTCCTAGGTGAATTTACTGGCATGTGATCAACTGACAGACTTATCCCACCAATAATAAAACATGTCTAGTGCTTCCTAGTCTTTGGTAAAACCATCATTCTTGAACATGTTTTCAATGTTCCTGCTAGAAGCCCAATATTCTCAATATTGTCCTCACAAATACTGTTCCTTCTTGTATACCACTTTGGGTCTCCCCTCCCTTGTTGAACCTAATGATAAATCTGTTATTTTCTGTTTAATGCAAAGTGACACATCCCTGCAATTATCCCTGTGTTCAGGGATTTGTCCAAATCCAACATGTTGTAACACCTTGATGGCCTAAAATAATTCTAAGGTAATGTTCCACCTAGTAGTCCCATCACCAAAGCTGTCACTTACACCTCAGAGTCTACTAATACTTAAATAGTTATGTTGAGATGGCTGCCTTTTCTCACCTAAATATAGCAGGAATGCAAAAAAAAAATGTAGGGGAATGCTTATATCAATAAATTAACAAAATAAATAAATAAAATAATCAATTCTATAGATATCCCTCCTCCCACCTCAAAAGAGTACTGAAACAGACTAACAAAATTCAGAAATATACCAATAGGATGTGTAAAGCTAAATATGAACTCAAGGTAGACTGTTCCACCAAAGCCAACTATAAATCCTTAAATTATACCAGGACGCTAAGAAGCATAGCAAATTATGCTTTGAACTTACATGCAATAATAATATTCACTCAGATTCCAGAAAAATAGCTAATATTCTAGTAAATAATTTCAGCTCACACTTTACCAGGCTTACCTAGTCAGTTACTCCATCTGTTACCTGAAGCTTAGTCTGTAAACTTACCATAGACCAAGTTCTATTGGCTCTATATAAAGCTAAAAAGACTTCTTCAATGGGGCCTGATAAAGGACAGGGGTGCTAATTTATTGGCACTAAACAATAAATAATTAATAAATAACAAACTGGTCCTTTCCATGACCTTATTAATCTCAAGCTCTCTAGATGTTTCCTGATTTCTAGAAAACTGCCACTGTGATTCTATTACAGAGAGGTTGAAATCAGCAATTGTGGATCCATTAGTCTCACCAGTCTTACTTATAAGGCTATGGAGGGCCTCATACCTGAGCTCATTAATACAGACATAGAAAACCTCTCGGCTCTTGGCCCAAATAATTTTTGCTTAGTTAAGGATAAATCCTGTGTCCTTAAACTTGTAGACTTCATTGGAAAAGTCAAAGAAACCATGGATAATGGCTATTACTTTAAAACTGGCTATCTTGACTCATGCCAGTTTTAATGCAAATCCCTATGTTGCCTGTTGGATAGTTAACTGGTTGAGTGACAGAACCTACTTAGTGAAAGTTGCAGAAGCTTCCTTGAAATGGAGAAATGTTACTAGTGCTGCCCCCATTGGACTCATTAATGGAACTCCTCTTTTTTGCTATCTATTTTTCTAATATCCAGTATAATGCTACAGACTCATGTATATCTAAGTTTGCCTACAACTCAAACTGAGAACACTTATTAACTCATCCTCCAATACATTATTATAACTGCTTCACCAAAAGATTGAGTGTGCCAGCTCTCAGTGCACTAATAATGGTTTTAAATTATATTTTAAATGATTTCACATGTTTCTATTTCAAAGACACATTTGCTACCACCTGTAATATAAATATCTCAACCCCCTCCAAAATGAGACTATCATCAGAGATGGGTACCATTAATGAAAACATATTTGACCATCATGTCTCCACAATAGTTCTGAAATCTTTCTATAAGTGTCAATTAATTTTCAATGGCATATTGCTTAGAACTAAACAAGTCTTAGTTCCTTTGTTATCATCTTTCATAAGGCACATCATTGAGTATAATGATCCCTTCACCATGTACCTCTTTAAGCATATTGTTTATGGTAGTCACTTCCACCAAGACAACTATAAACCTTTGAGCTATGTTGGGAAACTAAGAAGAACACCCTACTAGGCTTTGAGTATGTCGGCAATAATAGTATCCACTTCAGTGCCTTAGAGATACTTATTTACAAATATTGCTGATCTCACATCTTTTAGTAATCCAGGTCACTGGACAACCCTTTTCACACATCAATGACTTTAGTGTGGGCTTTGACATATAGTTTAAGCCATGATAGACCCTGCAATATTTGACCTCTCACAATGGTGCAAAATTAAGGGCTCCTCAAAAACCTGCACCAAACATTTGAACTTGCTTCAACAAATAAACAAGACTCATTGGACAGATAGATTTCTAACCCAAAGTGTTCTATGTGGGTAGAGCAAACTTGCCCTGCATGTCAAACAAGCAATTCTCTGGCTGCTTTCAAAGTTAGCTTTGACAGATGAATGTGGGTATTAAATTCTGGGTGATTTGAAATGAGACAGGCTTGAATATAATCAAATACGACTAAAAGCATGCGTGCAAAGGCCAATTTCAACAAAAGATAGATTTGGGAGTATGCTGCTATGTTAACATGAGGGCATGTGATGAAAGATAAAATAAGAGGTGACAAAGCCTCAGAAATATGTTTTACATTCCAGGAGATCAAGGAAAATTTTGGTATTTTACGCATCCAGCAGTTTATTTATAATACATTAATCAGTACTTCTTTTAAAATAAAATGTGCATGTATAGCCAGATCAGGATGTCTGATGTATATAAACACTGAAAAGAGAGAAGATAAGCAATAAAGAAAGAACAGAATAACCAGCTGGAAAATAATGAAGGAATGACACTAAATCAAGACCAATGGCAGTTAAGTATGAGAAGGATACTTAGAATTTCTAGAATGGTTACATGTACCAGAGCAACGGATGAGAATTCTCTGCTTTGGGTACCTTACTCCCTGAAGACTATTTAAAGAAAGAAGAGGAAGCAATTCTAACTGTTGGAGATATGAAGAAGATAAAATAGGCACAAGCCCATATTCTGGGATTGTTAAAAACCTAGAGCATACGGAAGCAGTGCATGAAGGACAGGGTCTAAATATATAACAGACCATTTAGAGTGGTCTAGGGACTTCTGAGGCTTGAGACTAAAGGGCAATATGTAAATGGTGTAGAGAAAGCAAACTGCTATCTTATGCAGCCAAAATAATTCTTGCAAAGAGTTGAAAATGTCTACAAAGAAAACATTAGTTGTTACAACCAATGATTTTTTGAAAGTCGTTAATTAGGTAGTTTGAAAGGTTGCATAAAATGGAACAACAGGAGCAGGAAATGAAGGGATGGCAAAATGTTTCTTTTTTTTTTCCTTTTAAGATGAATAATTTGTAGAAATGTTATACTGAGAGTCAGTGTATAGAACAGATTAACCCTGGTCTATGCAAAAAGTTCTATGATTATTATTGTAGTGTATCTGTTGTTTTATTTTTATTTTATCATAGTTTCTTTTTTCTTGCTGGTATAATAAATACAAGTAAAATAAAATTAAAACAATCTGAAAATTGGTTGGTCCGGCATAAATTCTTCCATGTGCTAGCCTGTGTAACTCTCCTAGATAAGAAGGAGTGAACACTATTAAATTGCATAGTAATTCCAACAGCTTATTTGGCTTGGCCCTTAATGACCTCACTGACTACTTAATTATTAGAAGTCTCTGATCCTATGAGCAGATGAAGCCCGCTAGCTATCAGCATGCGCTTAAGAGATGCACTGTTCCATGTTATATATTAAGAAATGCTTTTCATAAAGATGATTCCTTATGTTTTATCTCAATTAATGTTGCTTGGGGAGTCTTCCAGTAATTATTTGCCATAGCTGTTACTTTGAAAGAGATGCAGTCCAGTTTTAAACAGAACTTAAAGTGACAGCTAAGTGTTTGATATTATGGAAGGGGGAAAATAACAATATAACGAAATGGTAGTGGAATATCCATATAAATAGAAGAGGCTATTGCTTCAGAAAGATAATAAAACAAAACTCCAAAAACAATCAGTTAAGACTGTGAATGGAATACCAAAAACTCTTACACTGAGCTGCTCTAATGTTCTCAGTATAATTAAGTGTAGCAAACAGTATACGAGTCATATGGAAAGCACAAAAAATAAATTGTAGACTAAATCCTCCAAGGTCTCGTTTGAGAGAAACTTAGCCAAGGATAACCATAAGGCCTTTTGCAGCTACGTACATAACCTAAAGGGTAGGGCCCAAGCATGTGCAAAACTAGTGGCCAACAGTATCTCACACACTGACCCCACAGAGATAGAAAACCTCCTAGTGAATAGGTTTGGTGAAAATTGCACTCCTTTATCTCCTCCTAACTTACAACAAACCTTCCCTCAACCTCCCCCCACCCTATGTATCTGAAGAGCAGGACCTCAAAGCCTTATCCAAGGTAAAAACACAGTGTATATGAAAGCAGACGACATCCCAGGCTGCCTTCTAAACAGGCTAAAACATGAACCAGCATCACCACTAAGTACCTTTTTCAATCATAGCATAACCACATGCTTTGTTCCTGTGGAATGGAGAACAGCAACAGTTATTCACTTCCACAAAGGTGGCCTAGCAACAGACCCTGGGAATTACAGGCCCATAAGCCTGACCAGCCTCATCTGTAAGGCCATAGACTATATCATTATAAACCTCATAAATAAATACATAGGTAACCTACAAACCCTGGATCCTACCCAATTTGGCTTCATGAAGAGCAGATCCTGTCAGTTAAATCTGGTGGATTTCCTTAAAAATGTGACCAAGGCCATTGAGGAGGGCAAATCTGTGCACACAGCATACCTCAACCTGGCAAAGGCTTTTGACACAATCTCATATTCAGGTATTACCAATAAACTTAGCAAACTGAATGTAAACCCCTTTGTTGTGAGATGGGTTGTCAACTGGCTCACAAACCGGGCACACTCTATCAAAGTGGGTGACTCCACATCAACCAGCAGACTTGTTTACAAGTGGGATGCCAAAGGGGTCAGTGCTGGCCCCCCTACTGTTTGCTATATACTTCTTAGAAGTTGAGGTCAAAACTAAGGGGCTGTGCCTGACCAAGTTTGCAGACAACTGCAGACTAGGTGTAATCATTGAATGATGTCAGTATATTCCAGGAGGGTCTCATGCAGACCTGTGACTGGTGCATTAGTCATGGTCTCAAACTGAATGCAAAGAAATACATCATCCTTCTCTTTGGCACAAACAATATCTCCTCACACTATCAAATTAACAATACCCTAAGTGGTAAGGGACCTGGGATCACAAATTGACTATGATCTCAACTTTGACCACCATGTGTCTACTGTAGTAAGGAAAGCTTTCTACGGAGATTAGTAAAGGCATTGCCTCGAGAGCAAAAGAATTATAACCCCCCTATACTCAGCAGTTATCTGGCCCATAATTGAGTATAATGCCCCATTTGGCATGTACTTTACTAAGCACCTGCAGCAATTAGAGAGACCTCAGTGGTTTCTAACAAAGCGGATCAAGGGGCTGCAGCATGTACCTTACACAGACCAACTACAGTCCCTCCCACTATACTCCATAGTGTATAGACTTCTTAAGGGAGACTTATGCCTGGGCTAAAGAGCAATTCAAGACCCAAACCTAATGAACTTGCTGCATATCTGTAAATCAAACAGGAGTAGGGCTACCTATTCCAAGAAACTAAATATGGCCTGTGACTTAAATAGGACATGCTGGAGGGACAGATTTGTCTCCCAGTGACTGCCTCATCTTTGGAACAGGCTACCAATTCATGTGAAACAGATCCCCTCTATGACACTGTTGAAGAGGAACCAGGGTGAGTGGATGGGGAGCTGTAAATTCTAACCGGAGATAGATCCCACAGCCCTCCTGGACATAGGCAGTCATCACTAAATGTAATGTTGGGTATTGACTTGCATTTCTTTGCTATTATATTGGGATGAAATGTCTAGGCTTAAAATGACCTCCATGTCAATAGCCTATTAACCTCCTATGACCCTATGGTAAATAGTTATTGTATAATTTATAGATGAACTGCTATAAACAAAATGGTCTTCTCTTTTTCATAGGGAATTGTTTAGTGGTTTGAAGAAGTACCTGTTGATGACACCTAAACTAGAAATAAATGTTAATATAGAGTACTATGCAATAATCACTTCAAAGTAATGATTTGAGGAGAAGTAGTCTGCAGACTAAATAACTTATTGTTGAATACACTGAAACATTTTTATTTAATTATTTATTTACTTAGTTATGTCAGTTAACCAGGGAACTAGCCTGATCCATTGAAGACACATTTCAGTCATAGCCCAGGAGATGCAATACAGTGACAGTAAGTTACTGAAATATAAAGTAGCAGAAAAACAATCATAATAAGGTTACAAGTTTATGACATCATCCTAAACTATGTTTGAGGAACATATTTCCACATAGTAGAATTGTTGAGTGAAGTAACATAGGATTAATTACATAGTTAAACAGTATAAAGCTAGAAATGCACACTATAAACAAATATATATTTCAAAGTTTCATCCTCTATGGAAAAACTTGACAGTTTGAGTGAAAGCCAAGGTAAGATGAGTTGGTGGTCACATAGATATATAGACAATAATGAAGAGATGCATGGGAGTAGCAGGAAAAGTAGTCGAAGAGGAGAGATGGGGAAATGGATTTAAGTTATCAGCAAATGTCTGAAGCAGGCACTAGTGGCCTTTTCTGCCCTGATGTTGAGTATTTTTTCTATAATTTTTTTTCTTTAGATTTAAAGTTAAGGATTTTAAAAAGTGAGAGTCTCATAATATGAGGGCTAGGATGAGGAAGGCCTGTTCAGATGAGGAGAGTGAATTACTAGGTCTGGCCATTACAGGGGCATAACTGACCTATGAGAAGAGCTAGTGGGGTGTAATTTTGATGGCTGCTCTATGGATTAAGGGAGGGTAGAAATCATTGTAGATTTTTTTTGAAAAGGGGATAGGAACAGACATTCAGATGGCTCACTAGAGCACAAAACAGTGGTGTTTATTTTTAGCAAAGATAAGAATTCATCTGCATATTCAGTTTGAAATAGGTTAGAGGTCTTTAAGGATTTTTGATGATGTGCTGACGAGTAATGGAAGGCAGTATTCTAAGTGAGGATGGAGGATGTTTATAGCAATAACCTTTCTTCCTGCTGGAGTAAGGTAATGTGAAATTTTGTGCCATGCAAAGTAGGAGGAGATAATTTTAGACTTTAGGTTGCCAATTTGTTGAGTCATATTTAGGTCAGATCAAGAGTGATCCCTAGAAATTTAAAAGAAAATACATGTTCTGTGTGGACCCACTGAATCTTTATCTGGGATTGTACTGTATTAAAAATGGGTAATGAGATTCATTAGCAATGAATCTTATTGAACCTCATTTCATGCTTCAAGCATGTGAAGCAAAGCATAGCGTTGTGCCAGTACCATAAACCAGTGTGTCACCCTTTTACATCTTCAAGTGAAAAGCAGTAAAAGCACTTTACTATATTTCAGCTAATCAAGGTATGGTCGACTTATTAAAAAAAAAAGCAAAAGCAGAACAAAAAAACTGTGAACTGTTTAGGTCTGCCTGTAAATGCAATACTGGCATTAAAGATCGTGATTGGCTGGTTGCACCCCCCCCAACACTTTGCACCTGAGGCAGTTGCCCCTCTCACTCAACCCTAGCCAGGCTACTGAAGATGGAGATTTATTACAGTACCATCATTCAGATATTTCATTTATTTTTCATTTACCCTTTTTTGAACAGGTTAGTCCCAGTAGTAACATATTTTCAGGGAGACTCATGAATGAATTGAAGCTCTGAACACTGAAGTGCTTAGTAGGTGGTGTGCTAACTGTAGTAAACCACTTTCTGCAATGTACATTTGTATGTCTGACAAGTGGTTTGCTAAATTTTAAAGTAGAGAACTTTCATTTTTCTCCTTTGAGGAATGGTGGAATGAAGATTGGGAAGACCTGACCTAACCGTAATAGAAACCCAGGAGCAGGAACCAGAAAGAGAAAATATTTATTTACTTCTTATTTATTTATTACATTTGTTTACCAGGTAGTGTCTGTCTGGGTAGAAGCCCATTTTCAGCGGAGACCTGGGGAGAAAAGTTTCAGAATATACAGTAGAGAATTCTATGCACATACTAAACAGATTAACAATATTAAGTCGTTTTATATGCAACAGTATATCTTTAAAAAGAAATACAATTAATTAAAGTATAGACATGAAATACAGTTTCATAACAGTGTGATTGACCAACATTTGAAAATAGGAGAGAATAAGACAGTGCCATGAATGGAACCATGAAAGATTTATCTAGACATAAGGGTTTACCTTTACGAAGCCGAATCACAGTGGTATGATTACTCATATGAGTGAATCGTAACCATGAAAATGAAAACAGCGACAGTTCTAAATGTTCGAAAATCAGCAAATCGAAAAGCAGATTCACTGATTTTCAAACATTAATGTTGAAAAAACATCTAATGAAGTGTAAAGCAGGGGGGCAAGCCCCCTTGCTCCTCCCATGTGGAGGGGCTGCACCCCCCACACACCCCTACTTTAATATTCTAACTCCGAGATCACACTACAGTAGGGAAAGGGAACATTTTCTGATCCCCACTATAGTGCAATCCACCCCAAAATGTCGAATGTGCAATGAGCGAATGTCACTGTGCATTTGTCCATTGCACATTCAAACCTTTTTCCGTTCGGCGTTTGCAAACCTTGCAAACTGCCTTTCATACAATTGCTGTTCACCCATGTGCAATACGCACACATGAAGGTAAACCAGACATAAGACCATACTAATAGGAGAAATGTAAGCAAAGTGTTAGCTAAGAGGAGATAAACAGTAATAAAGGGGTAGAACAGTAATTAAGGGGTAGAGCAAGTTGAGGAAAGAGAAATAATATAGGATATACTAGGGGTATAGTTGTAATAAGAGAGAGAGACACAATTGGGAAGTGGGAAGGCTTAACCAGGAGTAAGGCAGGAGCAGAGCCAATGATTTGCTAGATGTACTTTTAGGAGATGTTTGAATTCATGATAGTTAGGGTTTTGAGCTATGGGTTGGAGAAGAGACTTCCAGAGCTTGGTAATTTTGTAAGAGTACAGGGAGGTGCCTATTTTGTTGTGGGGTTGGGTAACTTTTAACAGTAGTTTGTTAGAGGACCTTAGTAGTCTGTGATTCATATTTGGTTGGATTAGATTAGTAAATGCATGGCAATCATTGGGTTGGTGAAGTATTTTGTGAATTATAGTCAGTTGATTGAGTGTTAACAGGTTAGGGAGTTTTAGCCAATTGAATTGGGACAGTACTGAACAGTGGTGGGTTCTGTATGGGTGGGCTGTAGCAAAGTTGGCAATTCTGTTGTAGCAGCATTCTAGACTATTCAGGTCTGATTTACGTAGGTTGGTAAATATTTGGGATCTGTAGAGGAGGGTGGAATGAAGTTGTGACCAGGCGGTGGCTAGCCTGGCACTATCTGTGAGAAAAGGTTTGGCTCTATAAAAGTTGCCTAGTTTGGTGTGGACCTTTTTGATGGTGAGGGTGATGTGGCTATCAAATCTTAGGAAATCATCAGTTGTGACATCTAGATGTTTGGTTTGGCTTGTAGGTTCTATACTGGTTTTGTTTGAGGAAAGTATAGTTAGGGGGAACTGGGAAGTTTTAAGTTTGTTATTTCTGAAAACTATTATCTTGGCTTTGTTAGGGTTTAGTATAACAGTTTATATTTTTGTTTGAAGTTCATGGGAAGTGGAGGCTGAGCAAATAAGTGTAGAATCATCTGCATATTGGATTATGGAGGCTAGATGGGTTGCAGAGCTGAGGTTATTAGTAAAAATTGTAAAGAGTGGGGGGCCAAGTATGGAACCTTGGGGTACTCCAATAGAGATGAGGAGATGGAGGAAAGGATGTTTTCCCATTTGTCAGCTTGCTGATGATGACAGATAGCTATGGAACCAGTACAGGGCAGATGAGCTAAGACCATATGAAGATAATTTATTCAGTAGAATTTGCTGGGAAACTGTGTCAAAGGCTTTGGACATATCAAGAAAAATGGATGAGACAAATTGGCCTTCATTTATGAGACTTTGGATGGCGTTAGTAAAAGACATTAGGGCAGTGGTGGTGCTATCTTTTGGCCTAAAGCATTGTTGACTGGGGAAAAGGAGGTTGCGATGAGGGAAATGGTTACAAAGTTGGTTGTGAATATATTTTTCCAAGATTTTAGCTAAGGGAGAGAGGATGGCAATGGGACAGTAGTTTATTAGTTCTTTAGAGGGCCCACCTTTGTGTAGGAGAATAATGTGAGATATTTTCCATAGACAAGGGATGTATTGATCTGCAACAGAACAGTTGCTCTATGTGAGATAGTTTCCATAGACAGGGGACGTATTGCTCTGCAACAGAACAGTTGCTCTATGTGACATAGTTTCCATAAACAGGGGACGTATTGCTCTGCAATAGAACGGTTGATCAGGACTGCTATGAGATAGGCAACTGAGGGGGCAGCTATTTTGAGGAATTCAGTGGGTAGTAGGTCTGCTGTGAGTCAGCAGGGTTTGAACTTGTAAAGTAGTGATTTTATGTAGTTAATTTGGATAGGAGTAAATGTAAAGGGATTGGTGAAAATCAAAGAGAGACTGGGTATGCTTAGAGGTTGTGTTGGCTGGTTAGCTAGTAGAGATGTAATTGAGTTAATAAAGTGAGTATTGAATTGTGCAGCTATGCGGTCAGTTTTGTTTGATATGACTGGTGTAGGGGTTGGGACATAGCCTGGGTTTAGAAGGATGTTAATGTTTTGCCAGAATTTTTTTGGGTTGCTTTGGTAGATATGTTGGCATGTTTGGAAGTAAGTTTGTCAGATATTACTTTTTTCTTAGCTAGATTTCATAATTGGTGATATATGGTGAGGTTTGTTTTATTCTTAGTGGTGTGATAAGCTACCCATGTGTGGTGTGATAAGCTACCCATGCTCTGTCTCTTTGTTTTAGGAGTGATTAGGTGTCTTTTGTTAGCCAGGGTATGTGTTTAGATTTTAATCTTATTTTTCTTGTGAGTACAAGGTTATTTAATATATTGAGAAAGGTAGTGTTGAAGTAGTGTAATGCATGATACAGAGGGAGGTTTTTAAGAGATGACCAGTTGCTTTGTTGTACTAGTAGGTTACAAATGGAGGAGGAGAAATTTTTCTTGTTATGGATTCCTTTATATATTATGTTGGTATGGGTCTATACTCATTTCCTGTATAGGAAAGCAGGTGAGTGGTCACTGAGGGAGTCTGGGAGGCAGCCGGCTAGGTAGCCAAGGTTGGGCTTGTTAGTCAGTATCCAATCAAAGTGTAGACTGCTTTTTGAAAACTTTGTCTGTCCAAGTTGAGCAGAATATGGTTTGGGTGAAATTGTAAAGGTTTGGGAAGAGGGAGGGGTTTTTGGAAGAACAGGAGTGCCAATTCAAGTTGAAATCACCAAGGATAATTGTTTCTTGGTTGAAAGTAGTTGGTACCCAAGAAAGTAGATTTTTAATGATGGGTAGATTGTCACCAAGGGGAAGATCGACAGTTATAATAACAATTGTTTTATTTGGGTTGATCACTGGGCGTGTTGTTAGGATTTTGGAGT
Organism: Protopterus annectens; assembly: GCF_019279795.1. Classification (NCBI taxonomy): domain Eukaryota; kingdom Metazoa; phylum Chordata; order Ceratodontiformes; family Protopteridae; genus Protopterus; species Protopterus annectens. The sequence goes on from NC_056726.1 coordinate 253,100,528, forward strand.
TGGCTAGGTTGGGAAGGGTACAGTTTAACTGTTCAATTTTGAGAGTGTCCTTGTATATGATGGCAACACCGCCACCTTTTTTGTTTAATCTGTCAAGTCTTATGATGTTAAAGCCAGTTGTAATTATGTCTTTGTATTTAATATGTGGCTTTAACCAAGTTTCAATGATTGAAGCAATGTCAGGTAAATAGGTGTTCAGGGTTGCATGAAATTCAGTAATTTTGCTTACAATAATGCAGAGATTGAAACTGATAAAGAGTAGGCCATTGTTACAGGTTTTTGGAAGTCGGGGAGGGGGGGTGGTAGTTAGTTGAGTGATGACTTGGGGGTGCTGGATGGTTATGTGGAGGTGCTGAGAAGCAGGAGGGAAGTATGTTTGTGGACCTGGGTTGGGATGGATGTCAGCACGGAATTTAATTTTAGCTATGCTGTGTAGTAGAAGCTGTCTAAGCTTATTTGACAGCTTTATTTGTCTAAGGGCTGAAGGATTATAACATTGTGTGGGTATGAGTTTGAGAGGTATGAAGAGAGTGGTATTTGTGTTACAGAGATGTGGGCTGATGTGAGAATAGGTATAGGAATGTATGTAGGAGGAAGAGATAGTGAGTGTAGGTGATTGGAGGTGAATGAGGGAGTTAGAGTGGAGTGAGGTGGATATGTGCAAGAGGTAAATAAGGTGGAGGAGGAGAGAATTGGTTAGAAGGGAGTAAATTACTAACATAGTGTGAGGATGTATTGAGGTGGGGGAGTAGGCTGAAGGAAGAGGCGGAGTCTAATTGGAGGGAAAAAGTGGTTGGATAAGGGCTGTGGGGGTGTGATATGGGTAAGTATAAATTAAACGAAAGTGGAGGTTGATGGGAATGGAGGTAGGGTAGGGGGTAGAGTGAGACTGAGCGTAGTGAGGGTGAATGGAGCAGGTTAAAACTGGAAAGAAACGGTTTTCCTGGAGAGTAAGCTACAGAAGTTATCAGAGAGATGCTTGCCCTGAAATAAAGTAGGTGAAAAGAATAAACTATGCAATAGAATACTGCTTTGAGTAGAATGTACTACTGACATAGCAGCTTAATAATGTACAAGAACTATACTGAAGTGCCATGCATGGAGGTAGGAGGAGGAAGAAGATGGCAAAAAATACAGAGAAATCTTTTTTGTAAAGTAGGGGCTGGAGGGAAACAGAAAAGTATCATTAGAGTGAAATTATATGCAGTCCTGGGGGGGCATTTAACCGACCCAATGATAAGTGCACACCACTAATGGAAAAGTTCTATAAAATAGTACTGTACAATACAAGTATGTAGAAAACATAACATACACTTAATAAGCACTGGAAGGATGGCCACAGCTAATTGGCTTTGCTTTAGGGTCCGGCAGGTTCTAGCAGATGTCCGCAACAGTAGCATACAAGTGAAAAATTTGACTTTAAGCACTGAAAATGATGGCAATAGCTACTTGGCTTTGCTTAGAGGGTCCAAGAGGGCTTATAGCATGAGTCCGCAGTAGTAGAATAATACTGACAAGAAATGCTGTGGAAGAAAAACAAAAAGAAATTGTAACAGGGGCACTACAGCAGGGAAAAAACACAAAGAAGAATAGGTTGGTATACCGAGCAAGCTAGAAGGTCATTACTAGCACAACAGAAAATGTCCGTTACATCACAGTTTCTGCAGAAGAATACAATAAGAATAAAAAGAAAAAAACTCAGTTTAGTGTAGATGTCTTAAGCTATTGTCTGCAGTTAATATTATTGCTATAATTACAACCCATTTACTAAAAACCCAGAAAGTTTTGCATACAGTAAGTTATAAATGACAATAGCAGCAGTCTTGTGTTAGCTTACAGTCTGTAATAGAAGTCTAAATTTCAAAATACACTTACTCGAAGCACTCCTTAAAATGGAGAACATCAATATTTGTGCTATATCAGAGACCTGGTACAAGGCACCAGAAAGCACCCCTGCACTATGAGGCTATAACTCATTCTACACCTTTTGACCCCAGAACTTGGACCAAAGCTCCAAAGGCAGTGGTATTTTCATATTCATAAAGGATGTGCACACCTCCAGACTGGTAGCCCAACATAACGCATCAGAGATACTTTAGGTGCAGCTAATATTGAGTAAGACAGCAATTCAGGTTGTATCCTGTTATAGGTCCCCAACCATATCCCAAGACACTCACTCCATGTTCCTAAGCACCCTGGAGAATATTAAGGTCCAACCTAACACTCTCATACTGAGCGACTTCAACTACCTCTCCAGTAAGTGGGAAAACTACTCATGTACCAATACACTTGTTCAACGTTTCTTGGGTTTCATTAATTCAAATGCCCTGGAGCAGCTCTTTCTCACCCCGGCTAGAGGTAGCAACATCCTTGACCTGGTCATTACTAACATGGGCGACCATTGTTCTATACCAATAGTCAACTCCTCCCTGGTTAGATCTGACTACAAACTAATCACCTTAGAAATCCACATCCCTACACAAAGGTACCTGTAAAAGGAAAAACTTCAAAGATCAATACACGTTAGGTTCAAGCAAGGCACCCTTTATTACTTGCAGCAAGGAGACAAAGCATGTAGGTACAAGGTTTGTCTAACTTTCTGGTGGTTAGTATGTTATTCTTATACAGTTCTCTTCATGTCACACAGGAAATGTTACTAATCTACTGCTGAAGTAGTTGGACACAGCTTTCTGTATGTTACACAGAAAATGTTACCAGGCTTATTGCTGACATGGTCAGATTATTGTTGTCTTGCAAAAACATTTGAGAAAAACAACCTGGCCTTGGGCTTATTTTAGCCCACCTTGTCTCTTCAGTTCTTCCATTGTACAGTTCTAATACATGTGATACATTTTGTCTAGATTCAAGGTACATTTCTAGCTTTGGTACAAGTAGTGCTGACTATGGTTTAAGCTTTCAAACATCTATTGTTTTCTTTATCAAGACTTCTAGCAGCTGCACATTTTCTCATGGCATAAGCAGAAATAGAATGTCTCTTATTAAGTTTCCAGTAGCTGCACATATTTTCATTGCATAAGCAGAATAAAGTGTATTTTGTTAAGTTTCTAATAGCTGTGCAGATTCATGCAGTATGAACAGAATAAATGTATTAACCCTTTTAAGCCTTTAATGTACTAAGCATGCACATTGCTGTTATGCATTTTCCTAACAGTAACCACCATGAAAAACTTATCCAAAGCTAATTTTGGGCTCCTAAGAACAGAGATGGCTAACTTCACAGCACCCATGCAAATGGAGAATAGCTGCATGACCGCCGAATCATACACCAATGCACTGTATGAACATGTACACAAATGCATGGATCTCACCATACCCAAATGAACTAAGACACTCTCCTCCAAAAAAAGGAAGCCAATCTGCTGGTCCCCTGCCATAAACAAACTCTACAACAGAAGGAGGAAACTGATGCAGAATAAGGTGAATTCCCAAGACTGGAAAAACTCCCTTATCAGCCTCAACAAAAAGTTGAGATTCCTCATTAGATCCTATAAAGCTAGCTATGAAAACAGAATTGCAGCAGATAGTAAAGACAACCACAAGACCTTCTATAGCTATGTAAAGAACCTCCACAGCAATACCCAGATTTGCTCTGAGCTACTGCACAATGGTACCTCCTATACTGTGCCAACAGATATTGTCAATTTACTGGCCGACAGATTCAGTGCCAATTTTACCCCACCAAAGGACCAATCACAATACCAGTAGATTGCCAGGCACACAGTATTACAGCTGCACAGGTTAAAACAGCACTGTCCAAGGCCAATAATACAGCTTCTATGGGACCTGACAATATCCCTGGCTGTGTTCTACATGAACTACAGAGTGAACTGGCACCTCACCTGTGTGCCCTGTTCAATCACAGCCTCACCTCAGGTTTTGTCCCTACCGAATGGTGCACTACTATAGGTTCATAGGTTCATAGGTTAATACTAGGCTAACTGCCCTTGCGAGACATTTTTAAGCCTAGCCAATGAATTACTTAGGAATGGGGTCCATTCCCGTCATGGTATTAGAACCCCAAAGTATGGTAAGGGGACTATAAGCCTTCTGGTTGGACAAGAATTGGCTGGAAGGGGAGGGGTGGGCAGGATTAGGCTCCTTGTAAAAGGAGATAGAAAAGAAAAGGAGGTGCTAGAAAGAAATGGTTTTAAAGGAGAGTAAGCTACAGAAGTTATCAGAGAAATGCTTGCTCTGAAATAAAGTAGGTGAAAATAATAAACTATGCAAAAGAATACTGCTTTGAGTAGAATGTACTACTGACACAGCAGCTCAATAATGTACAAAAACTACACTGAAATACCATGCATGCAGGTAGGAGGAGGAAGAATATAGCAAAAAATACAGAGAAATATTTTTGAAAAGTAGGGGCTGGAGAGAAACAGAAAGGCACAGTTAAAGTGAAATTATATGCAATCCTGGGGCGGGAGGGTTATCCAACCCAATGATGAGTGAACACCACTAACAAAAATGGTACTGTAAAATACAAGAATGTACAAAACATAACATGCACTTAATAAGCGCTGAAAGCATGACCACAGCTACTTGGCTTTAATTTAGGGTCCAAGGGCTTCTAGCAAGAGTCTGCAACAGTAGTATACAAATGAAACATTTGACCTTAAGCACTGAAAATGATGGCCACAGCTACTTGGCTTTGCTTATAGATCTGGGAACACAGCAACCTCTTTTTTGACCACCACACTGCCACTGTGGTCAGAAAGTTTTTCTAAGTGGCACATCTCATTACTAAAGTGCTTATAGCATGAGACCGCAGTAGTAGAATAATACTGACAAGAAATTATGGCGTGCATGCTCTGGGATGGTCGGGAGGTAGATAAATGTGAAAATACAGAATGAACTTACTTTTTTCTGTCCCTGGAGCACAGAGCTGGTAAAGAACAGGGAATGGACATTTTTTATTTACTCTTTATCTCAGAGGAATTCACTGGAGACAGTTCATGGAATGGCACCAGGAACTACATGACCAAGCTATGGCTCCTAATAGTGGGATTCCCATTCACTCAGGTCCTCAGCATTGTGTGGAACAGATTTAGGTGCACCCACCCCCGATGATATGTCATGGGCAAAATGTACTTTAGGTTTGGATTAGTGATGCAGGATGGTGGAGGCTTCGACTTCCCTCCCCCATCTTTTTAAAATCTAGCCCTAGTTTCATAAGACAAATGACAGGACATGATTTTCTTATTAAAATAATCAGTATTAAGAATCTATCAAATAGTCCATTGTGGACTCATTTGGAGCAATACATTTAACTGTATCAAGCAGCTTCAGTGCTAAATGTTGAAGTCCAAGTGGTGAATATATACCTTTTAGAAACATAATAACTTTAAGATGTTTATGATCAGCTATAAGGCAATGATATTTAAGTGCATATTCCTGAAAGTTATAACTTTACTGCAAATAATGTGACATATAAATATATAGTAGGGTTTACTATCAAAATGTCAAAATTCATATGGCCGATCAAAATGTCAAAATTCATATGGCCGATGTTCATTTGGTCAAAATCATTACATCAACAGTTCAAAATATCAACATTAAAAGGTCTACATTTAAATGGTCGACATACACCTGCAAACTAACAGCTGCACCCACTGTACCCCCCAGTAGGGGGCTGTGCCACCCACACACCACGCTACTTATATATTACAACTCCAGGATTGCACAACAGTGCTGATAAAGATAAATCCTTGCCTGTTGTCAACATAATGTCAACAGAAGGTCAGCTGCACTGTCTGTTGACCAAATGAACTAACTTAATATTAATGTGTTGACCAAAGGTGTCGACCATATGAATGTTAGACCATATGAATACTGACATTTTGATAGTAAACCATATAGTAGAACTGGTCAGTGTCATGAAACCTCTACCCCTCCAGGTGAAAATGAAAATATTGATCCTTTTGTAAAAAAATGTTACAATTGTATAGACGTAAATTTTAAATGTAAACTTTGAGCACTGAAAGATAAACGATAGCTGACACTTTACTTTTGTTGGTTGGTTTACATTTTGTTCTTCTTTACCCAACCAAAACAGATCAAAATGCAAGATAAACTTTCAGGTAAGATTTTTCTTTGACATTTTTTCTTAGTTTTTGATAGCTGGTAAATTCCCATTGTTTTGCATTTGGATTCTAACAAACTCATCCTACAGCTGTTAGCTACCTATATTATAAATTTATAAATAAGCATACATTCATAAATCATAAACCCAGTAAGCATACATTCAAATAATGAAGGCAATACTATCTTCATTATAGCTACAAAAATAAAGGAAACACACTCCCCCGGATTCAGCAATCCTCCGTGTAAGACTAAATAAGTCTTACACGGAAGCTGCAGTTGAACGGTATGACATCAGCATGCCATGTATATTCATGAGGGCATGCTGACTCATACTCTAGTCTAACACAGTCCATGTAGGAAAGTAGGGGGCGTGTCCAATTGCCGAGTACTGCAAAGGGACACGCCCCCAGAAGAGTTAGAGTCCTGATAGTAAACACCCACGAGCGAGTCCACTGAAATGTCAAGAAACACAACACCACACATCCCCACAGACTAAACCCAAGTGAAAGTGTTTAAAAAGTAAAAATAACCGTTTAATTTATTTTTCATAATTTCTAATATGTTTGCCCGCATTTGCGCTCATTTGCGCGGATATGCCCTTTGCTCAACCACAGTTAGCAGATATGACATTGAAAAGCATATAAGATCTACATATGCAAATTAAGCAAAGTAGCAATAGCGTAGTGATAGAGACGTTGCCCAATGAATAGGTAGTCACGGTTCGAGCCCCACAACATCCCCCTCCATTTTTTCTTTAAATAAGTATGAAACAATTGCCTGATACATATAAATTTAATTTAAGTAAAATGTAATGAAATGGCCCATGTATTTGTGAACAAAACCTATATTATGTATATATAAAAAGGATCATAATTGCCCATAGCTTAGCAGCGCTTTAACAAGCTTAATATGAGTGCCCGTAGCTAAGCAGCGGTGTACCTAGCTTAATATGAGTGCCCGTAGCCAAGCAGCACTTTACCCAGCTTAAAATGAGTGCCCGTAGTCAAACAGTGCTGAACTCAGTTTAATATGACTGCACATAACTAAATAACGCTTTACCCAGCATAAGCCATTTGCGCGGAGCTGCGCAGTGGGCCAACCAGCTTATCGTCGGGCAACGTTGGGCAACATGTAGCAAAGTCGCCTTTACACAGACACACCTTCTAGCCTGTCTAGACAGTAGTAAAATAAAAAAGCAATGACAAGGATTGAACCCGGGATACTGTACACCATAGTCAAAGTACTGAATCACTAAGCCATGACACTTGTACCAAGAAATCCAGTATTACCATACATATAGGAATGAATGAAAATATAACCATGACAAAGCAGGTTTGCTCTTAGCTGAGAAATTTCCAAAATGGCCAATCACAAATAAGTGCGGGAAAACCGGCAAATATAAGCTCCATAGGCAGGAATACACACCATAACTGATTGTGGTACCCATTTGCAGTCAGGATGGCAGGTGTCAGAGAGGGAAATCGCTTTAGAGTGCAAAGGTGGGGCATTGAGGAGTCCAAATATATGGTTTGGCTCCTAGTCCATCATCATGAAGGCCGACTCATGCAGGGCCAGGTTCAATGAGGTGCGTATAAGGCAGAGGCATGGAACCAGTCGGCACATGATCTCACCAGTGCCACAGGCATTCTGAGGACTGGTGAACAGGTCCCTCACCACCATGCGGACCTGAAGCGATGAAAGGAGGACCAACTGAACCGATGGATCCAGGAGGCCCGTCAAATGCCCAATGCCCCACTACTGAGTAAGTATACATGTACTTAAGTATATAAGAAATGCTATCCTAGCCTATAGTATGGATAGGTATGTTCCAATATCCCTTCATTTATATTACAGCTGCAGGTGTTCGTTCCGCGAATCAGCAAGCCTATGCTGATAGGCTGGTAAGGTTGTGCCACCAGGCAGGTTTGTAATTATTCAGCTGGTATTATTATAGAATATAAGTGAGACAGCCTGTAAAAGAGTTCAGTGTTGTAACCCAGCAATAAAGGTCAAATAAGCCTAGAATAAAGCTTCTGCTAGTATTCTAAGATCAGATAAGTGATGCAGCCTGAAAATGAGTATTGTAATCCATTAATAAAGAGTAAACAAGTCTCAAATAGAGTTCTCACCTGTATTGTAATATCAGATAACTGCTTCAGCCTGAAAATGAGTGTTCTAATCTATCAATAAAGGACAGACAAGTATTGAATACATCCTTGTATATACTGTCATATGAAATAAGTGAGTCAGCTGGAAAGGATTGTTGTAACCCAGTAATAAATGTTAATAAAGCATAGAATTAAGTACCATCCTGAAATGTAAATATAAAATAAGTGAGAGAGTGTCAGAAAGACCTTGAAGTCTGTAATAAAGGTATACTACATGCACGACATAATGAAATGAATGAGACAGCCACAACCAAAGAGTGAAATGTTTTAATAAAGTACAATACCTGGACTGTGTCCATCCCACATGTCGGATATGTTGTTGTACCCTTGCATTATGGAGATAGTATGGTTGTATGAAATGCTGAACATCCACAGTTGTCTAGGCCCATATAAACTGGCTGATGGGAATGCCAGTATGTCAGAAGAATATTTATAGTCCTCAACTGTGTCATGTATAGTATTTACCTGTTAATCTGGTACATGAGCAGCTTGTCCTTGTGATCCCACAAATGTCAGTGTGCTGCTAGAACTGTACGTAACTGTTCAAATGTAGCAGGATGAATACAAATGGAATGTATATTAATGTAGCAGTAACATCTCCATCACCAACATTTGTAAGGTTACATACAGGAAACTGTACTAATACATGTAGGGGATATATATCTGCATCTACTAGGAATGTACAGTATACGTATTGGTATTTTAAGTTGTTAATGTAATATGTTATCACCCTACCTTATGTTCACAAATGATGCTATTCCACACCAAACTGGGTATGTGTATTCACAATTAATTCCTATGGACATTTTCCTGTTGGTTTATACATATCTGCATGTATGTTGATGCATGTGCCCTGTTCACATATCCAAACCTGATGGCCTGTTGCCACCAATCAACCCTGCATGCTGTTTGAATGTCCACTGTTGTCCTAAATATGCATGTGTTATGCTTGCTGTTCAACTTTTGGAATCCATGTGTGTTTGGTGAATGGGAATACTAATGCATGCTGTTACAACTAATTTGGAATGGTGTTGTTTGTTACTAACCCAAAATGCCATTAAATACTGCTAATCATAGGACAACTGGGAAGGCAGGTGCCAGCGAACCCACCTCTCCCACCTCAGCTGGCGAGTGCACCTGGCACCAGTGCCCAGGCCGGGACCTCCTCCTCCGGTGGCCCTGTGCCACCTTTGGGTGGAAGTGCTGCAGGGGATGGGGCTCACCCCCCCCTCTGCAAGCGTGCCCAGAGGAGAGCCTCCACTCACCCTCCAAAGGTCTGTGGTGCGTAGTGAGATCAGGCATTCCATGACTGATCCCCTACGCCAGCTTGAGGCGAGAGTGGCGCAAATCACAGGTGTGCCTGCCTGTCCTATCCAGCCCTCAGCACAGCTCCGGCCTGGGCTGTGAAGATGCAGTGGTAACTGCCCATGGGTGGGGATCTCAGTTCCACTGTTGCCATCTGTGGGCTCATGGGCTTGCGAAATCCAAACATCCATTCCAGTCAATTGTGTTTACCCCCCACATGTGTCATACTCTGCCCCTGTATGCATCTTGTGTGTCTTGTCTGCTTACCTCTCCAACCTACCTCCCCAAATATACCTACTTCCTGTACCTCACATTCCACTCTCACCTGAAAAAAAAAAAAAAAAAAAAGGGCACTCCGTTCCCACAAAAAAATTACGTCCCATACATAACTGCCCATTTCACACACATGTCTGCTGGACATGTAAACTGATAATTACAATTGGCTCTACAACATACTTTGTTGTCCTCACTCCTCTCTCAGGGGTGGAAGGTTTCAAATCTCACTCTAAATTTCTAACATATGCACAGCTGTTGCTGGTAAAGAATTGGGCAGCTATGGGACTTCCCTACATCCTTCCTGCACATCCCGAGCTTGTTTTCCTACTGTCCTACCCTCTTTGTGCCCCCTTTTTCACCACTTTCCTATTTCCCCATTTTATTTTCTTTAAATGAAAATAGCGCGGGTGGTAGCGGGCGTAAGCACTTTTAAGCAGTTGTAAGCGTGTGTGCGCTTGTGTGCGCTTAGCTAAGCATAGATAAGCGTAGCTAAGCATCGCGCAAACCCGCTTACAACTGCTTAAAAGTGCCTTAGTCACTCTGTATGGCAAGGCCCTTGTACTGCTCAGCAGCAAAATAAAATATCCTTGTCAGTCTCAAACCCCACACCTTGGACTCACGAGTCTGCATGACATACCACTAAGCCACAGCTGATACACAATAACTTGGTGCTGCAAGAAATATAACATGCATTAAAAGGAGTTAATGTAAAGGGGAACTACGAAAGCCAGAGCAATACATTTCAAGACAGAAATATAACATGCATTACAAGGAGTGAATGTAAAGGGGAAATACAAAAGCCAGAGCAATACATTTCAAGACAGAAATATAACATGCATTACAAGGACTTAATGTAAAGGGGAAATACGAAAGCCAGAGCAATACATTTCAAGACAGAAATATAACATGCATTACAAGGAGTGAATGTAAAGGAGAAATACGAAAGCCAGAGCAATACATTTCAAGACAGAAATATAACATGCATTACAAGGAGTGAATGTAAAGGGGAAATACGAAAGCCAGAGCAATACATTTCAAGACAGAAATATAACATGCATTACAAGGAGTGAATGTAAAGGGGAAATACGAAAGCCAGAGCAATACATTTTAAGACAGACAGAAATATAACATGCATTAAAAGGAGTGAATATAAAGGGGAAATATGAAAGCCAGAGCATTACATTGCAGGAAAGAAATGTAACATGCATTACAAGGAGTGAATGTGAAGGGAATATAGGAAAGCCAGAGCAATACATTGGAATAACCACTGTTGTATGCTAGTTAATTTCCTAATTCCAAAACAAAGTACATACTCCCATGTATCCAGTGTTAGCATTAGGAGGTGTGAGTAAACTGACACACTGAGAAGAGTGTACTGGAAGAAGCAACAGTCAGGTTTCAGTACAACATGCATTTCACTGTCTACAACCCAGCTTCAGATATGAGACATATACCAACCTTCTGACTCACACAACAGTGTCCACAGCAAACAAGCATGGTCCCCACCTTGCAAAACTGAAAGGCCTATGCCTACCTAAACTATCATTTTATAGTAGTGTCCTGAAATCACAGTGAGAACTGCAATTAGCACACAGCAGGCTGCATGCAATTACTAAATGGTGGGCACCAATTGGTGCAGAGGCCATCACATGCACATGTGCATATACCTACAAAAGCAGCCTGTACTTGCTGTCCACACATGCAATTATATCATTGGAGAATATGGAGAGAGAGACCAAGCAAGCAAGCAAGCGAGAGAGACGGACAAAAAAACAAACAAACAAGCAAACAGAGGTGTTTGTAGACACCAAAAAAAAAATATTTAAAAAGAAAAATAAATGTCAGTCAACAGGTACAACAGACAGAGGTAAGAAATACAAAGGTAAGGTATGTAACAGATATGTATTTGGTGGGATGCAAATGATGTGTATGAAGGGTACTGTACATACTGTGAACCCTCCATATGTCTGTGCAGTCCATATCTATATGTAAATGCAGATGTGCATAGGGCAAGGTACATACTGCAACTGTTAGTGAAGGCTAGACATATATATATATGTAGTTGAAGGTTGCTATGTGCACATATCTATGTAGGTTGTAGTGTGTGGCATTGAAAACAGCAAGCAGTGCAGGTATATGTCATGTGGTGGTTAAATGCTGTGGGACTGAGACAGTGAGGCCTGCTACAGCTATATGGCCTGAGGACAGCAAAATGCATTCTACACAGCACTGTGCAATATTTTTACAAAATTGTATGTCTCACAACTGTTTAATGATTCATATTCCCAAAATGAAAGGTGGCCAGTATATGTGCCTATATGTGCATGTATATGTACAGCAACAGATGTTTACAAGTATGTGTATATATACCTGTATATATGTATATATATATATATATATATATATATATATATATATATATATATATATATATATATAATATATATATATATATATATATATATATATATATATATATATATATATATATATATATATATATATATATATATATATATATATATATATATATATATATATATATATATATATATATATATATATATATATATATATATATATATATATATATATATATATATATATATATATAGATATATATATATATAGATATATATATATATATATAATATATATATATAGAGAGAGCGAGTGAGAGAGGGAGACATGGGTGTCAGACATACTGCAACAGGTGCCTGGTGACCAATGCATTGACTGAACACCAGTGTTAATACTGCAGTACCATACCCCATTCCAAAACACTTTACACACTAACTACCAGATAGGTGGATGCCTGCCCAACAATGAAGGTGTCAGAAGGGAACATGGAACATGGTGTGCAGTAGCCTCCCCTCTGATAATCACAGTTCCACATTAGTCTTGTAATCCCTCTACATGGTACGTGTCATCACAAAAGGTGTGCCATCTAGGAAATATAGGTCAGTGTACACCCTACTCCTCACAATGCCCCATGTGGTATGTACCTCACATGACAACCACAGCAAGTGGAAAGGCCACAGACATGCCTAACAAAGAGTGACACTGCCCCAAACACATGCCCTATGTAGACTGACTCACAAAACCACAGCTAGAGTGCATTGCATACATCATACACAGGGGTTACCACTGCCAGACATACAGAGGTATGTCACACCCATATCAGTTGGCCAACCACCATGACAACACTTCACAATCCCTCCGGGCTACATGAACTAGGGCCCTAATCCATGTCAACACACTGAACAGCACATGCTAGAGGTACAGGTTCCTATACACAAATATGCCATACTCTGGACTAAACTATCCAGCATCAATAAACATGGCTCATCATTAGCAGATGTCATACATACCCCTGATGAATGTTATGGAGATAGGTAATATGCCCTGTGAGTCACCTCTGTGTATCCGTTTGACAGGAGCAAGTGTAATCACATTACATGTGTGTCAAATGGCAGGGTAGCATATGGCTAGGCTGCTGTAGGCCCCAGCCCAATAGTGTAGTACCTACCTATGACACAACGTGCACACACATTTACTCAGTGCAATACCACCTATGTGAGGTGGAATGAGAGTGATATTGACTGTGTGCAAGGTCTGTAAAGGTGTGATAGCTTAGCGTGAGGTTGTGTCTGTCATGGTAGTTTGTGTCCTAGGTGTGAGGGCAGAGAAAGATGTGTCAGTTATTGGGATGCAGATATAGTAGGATGGCATATGTTGTGACGTAGTACCTTGTGTACGACTGTGGTGTCCCATTGTAGGCTGTAGTAGTACATGTATGCTCAGTAAGTGGTACTGCTGGTGAATCCAGGTCACATATGAGCTGTTGTACTACCTGAAGCTGTAGGCCTAAACACTACAGTATGGTGTATGTTCACATTCCCTGGTATCACTGTCCTGTGTGCTTCCTGTAGTCTGCATTGATTACATTCCTCAGGCATAGGTATCTGTAAGTAGGGGCACACAGTACAATAAGGTACACAGGTACTGCTCATCTGTGTTGGCATACATTTGTGTGTTGTATGTTTGACTAATGTGTGTGTAATGATGCCTGTACCATGGCCGCAATCACATGTGTGTTACAGGGTATGTGTGTCTACCTAGCAACATGTATACTCTGTTACAGCAGTATGCCAGCTATATTAACCGTGCATATATGTTAGGTAGGGGTATGGCATCAAAGACTAGGGTGGTTTACTGTTAATACTGTAACTGTACATTACATTCATTGCATTGGATGACAATATTCATCATGCATTAGCTTGATATATACCCCCAGTGTGAGGTTGTGCATTGTATCCAATACAGTTTGTCAAGTACTGGTGTATACTGGTTTGTTGTATGGAGTGCAGCAGCCACTGTCAGGCAGTTGTGGGCTGAGCACTGATAAGTGGTATTGAAGGTGTGTATCCTCTGATAGATAGACAGATGCTATATCTGGCAGTTAAGTGATATCTGTACTTCATAATGTTAAGTGTGCCACATGACTTGCTCACACATATTGTTTAATTGTCTTCCAGGGTAATGCTCATCACCGCAATACTGTGTCTACAGCTGCAGAGGAGGAGGTCATACAGGCCAGCCTGTATCAAAACTATGCACGGCTTTTTTCCAGGGCCAGCCAGCACCAGAATGAGCACACTGCACTGTAGCAAGATCTTGTTCGCCGGGTAAATGACATAGGTATGCATAACCAGACATATGAGCAGGTACGCCATCACTGCAGTGATTTAATCAGACATGTCCGGCAGCATGCATCTGAGATCCATAGGCAACAGCTTGCCACAGGTGGTGGGGCACCCATACATCCCCCCTCACCAGAGTGGAGGAGCTGCTCCTAAGCGTGGTGGCTCCTGGCCTACAGCAGCAGCAACATCATGCATGTGTCATCATGGAGGCCGGAGCTACCCAGCAGGATGACATGGAGCATGCAGGTAATATGCCCTAGCTGTAGACTACTGTTACCTGTATTGTTAGAATATGCTTATGTGAGATGTGTACTGTGTGTTTAGCAGTTGTGCTGCCTCTCGTGTGCAATACTGATATTTGGAATAGTATCTCCACTCCTGTGACTGTTGACTGTTGTTCCATTGTAGATTAGTGCACTCACTCACGGCAGCAATGCCACAGTTGTAGCCACTGATAAACTGTGTCATATTCTTGTATGTCCCTCTGGTGTGACAGCAGGGTAGACAGTACATGCTGGTGCGTGTGTTACTTTAATAATGGTAATGAAATGTGCATGTCATAGGTGAGGTGTAGGCCATGTACACGTAACACACCTACGCATAATGCATGCTGTCCATGTGTGCATGTGTTCATGTGTGCATGTGTTCATGTGTGCATGTGTGCATGTGTGCATGTGTGCATGTGTTCATGTGTAGACCGTAAAGTGTGTTTCCTGTCTTCTTCTCACAGGTGCTGAGTTAGGGCTGGCTGAATGCATCAGTGAACCTGAAGCCACTGCCACGAATAGTGCTGATGATGAGACATGCATTTTGACACAGGGAGGTTTGACAGGGTCTGTCGTTGGCCCACCAATCGACAGTGCACAGCATTCAACCCCATCTATGCTCACACTCATACTGCCAACACATCCCTCACCACCAATGGCCATAGGCGAGGGACAGCATGCAGTTGGCACTGACCAGGAGAGTGTGGTACCCATGGCAATTGCATCCCCTCACAGCAGCCATAGCCATATTCCTGGAATGGTACCACATAGGCGTAGGTCCAGGGGTTCTCTGGGGAGCACCACTGGTCATATTGCCCCTGGCATGCGTGCCCTCACTGGTCTCACAACATTCAGTATGTTCCGGGCTGTAATGAAGGCTCAGGCATGTATGGAACAGTACACCAAGCAGGGACTTAGGGTGCAGAGGGCACATAACACCGCTATCAATGACAGCATCCTGTGATCTTGCCAGTGCCATACGGACTTACACCGAGGTCATTGATAGACATTGGGGGGAGACAATAGATGCCCTCCACAATATGTCATCCATGAGCCAGGACGGTTGCGACATTGATGCGGACGCATGCCAGCAACAGCAACAGCTGGCAGTGGGCGCAGATGGCCCCTGGGTCACAGCTGCTCCTGTAGTGGCAGTATCAGCCACAGCAATGCTGGGGCTGGCCTGTCCATTGACCATCCCAGTAGACCACGTGCACGTGGTACTGGTCATTCCCAGCAGGGACATGGGTCCAGTTATCCCACCTCTGCCTCTGAGGACAGTACCCAGTCAGGGTTGGTACCTGATACTGTCTGTATCACCCCTGCCAGGCACAGGTACTGTGTCCGTGGCCAGAGACAGTAATCTGCATGGCCTAGCAGGTACAGTCTGTGGCTGTCCCACAAACAACTGTATATGGCAGCCACATGGTTGAGCTGTGTGCATGCAGACACACACACACACATTAACCAAACAACTAGGGTTCACACATGCACACACACATTACATCAACATTGGCCCATGCTGTACTGTTGTCCCACACACACACACACACACACACACACACACACACACACACACACACACACACACACAGACATGTCGATTGGATGGGTCAATATCAGCCTCAGGCAAACAACAAAATGCCCTGTGTATATGATGATACCTGTGTTGCCTCCTGTCATCTGTAACATTGATGGAGAAACAGGCTAACATGGTGCTGACGCACAGGATGACACTATAGCAGTGTAGCAATATTAGCAAGTTGTCAACAGGAAAGTGTAATGACATCCTTGTAGGTATATCTCAGCAGACATTATTCATCAAAGCTCTGATTGTCAATGTAGCATTGTTTACACCACTGTTAGGTCTGACTATGTATTGTCCACCCATGTGCCACTTGGCTGATGTGTAATGTGTTGCCAGCATGTGTTAGTGAGTGGACAGTATGTGTGTGATGTGTGCAGTACATATTAGCAAATGTACATCTGTGAACATGGTGGGTGTGCACTGTCTGTATGTACGTGCATAGTAGACACATAGGACATGTGGCGTACCCTGTTGTACACATAGTGAACATGTCACAGTATCTTTTAATGGCCAGTATGCATTCTACTACAGTTATGTACTAACATGGGTAGACATGTGTGTATGACATGGGTAGACACCATGCTGTTGGTGATACTGTTAGTATCTGTCAATGATTTGCGGTCTGGTATTATACATAACCTCAACAGCATGACTATAAGCAATCATTGGATGTTGTCCTGACAAATGACACACAGTTATAGGGAACTCAGTAACAGTTGTATCCTTCCGGTGCTACACTATAACACTAACCAGTGGTAATTACCGCCACCCATTCCTGTGTCCACACCTGTTTGGCATATAGACCCCTTCGGTACATGCAAACACACTAGGGATGTGTCCATCCACATCTGGTAATGCATGCAGTGGCCTACAATCCATTCCCTGGATGGGACACATATCCTACAGATGCCTGTCATGTGATACATGCTGTATAACAGTAAGCCGACTATGGCATAGTCATCCACATGTACTATATTTCCTATCCCGTCAGTACCACATTGGTGGTAGCCCTCAACATGTATGTTGTTTACCAATGTGTACATACAGCCTCATGTTATGTCATGTGTCTCTTGATATCCACATATCCATAGGTATTGTGGAGTCCCAAGGTGTGTCACATGACACATTGGAGGCCTTGATGCATATACACAAGGTGGTTGTACACCTATAAAGACTGTCCATTATTGGCAGTCATGGTTGTGTATGAACATGCCTGACATATACCCCAGGCATATACCCTCACTCACACTACTGTAAAGTAACTGTCATGGGTGTGTGTGGCACAGATGACCTTGGCCACAGATCATGACAGTGGATGGGCCTGTCACATACATACATATGTGACCTACAATCTGAGAAGCTGCGGCACAACCTGTCGATGGCAACAAATGTATTCATGTAGTATGCAGGCTTCACACCTATGTACTGATTAAGGGAACATGTGCACATATATATTTGCAACGTATATACCTGATGTGTGCAATGCACTTACTGTTGTAATCATAATATGCCATAATATAGTAAAAGCAAGACCCACACTGCATTGACCAAGAGTGACACACACACAGTCAGCACTTGCAGGATTCAAACCCCTACCTAACTATGTTACGATTCCAGAGAAAGACGCATTAGCACAGCGCGCTATTTGTTTTCCTGTGTTGTTTCCCTTCTCTGTCTGTATTTCTAGGGTGGTGACATCATCAGTCTTTCCAAAGAGGAATGTACATCTGTGGTGTGTTTTCTCAGTCTTCAAAAAGGCCACTCCTTTCAAAGAGAATTGCACACACATACACACACAAACAGTCAGCGTTGGCAGGACTCAAACCCCTACTTAACTATGTTATGATACTAGAGAGAGAAAGAGAGATGCATTAGCGCAGCTTGCTATTTGCATTACTGGGTGGTTTCTCTTCTCTGTCTGTATTTCTAGGGTGGTGACATCATCAGACTGGACATGGTAATGTGTGTACATTTTGTTTTATGCCATTCCAGGAATGGTCCATGTGGGTCATCAGGTGTCAACAGCTGGAACAGGAACTCATAATCCTTACCTTGTGTGATCTATCTGTGGACACATCGACATTCCTTCATATGTCAACACATATTTATGCACAGCTTGTTGGTTTTGTGGGTACTACATGTGTCTGGGATGTTGATAAAGGGCTATTCAAAGTGTATGTGAGACATCTGTAGCTGTGTTCAGTGATGTATGTCCTGTGTGGCTGCCTTGCAAACAGTCTAGCATGTTTGGGAACCATGATCCGCACATGAACATACCATGGTTAGTAGGGTTGTGTGTATGTCAGCTTCCAATAGCTTGGTTTATGACTTCAACCATGATGGACTCCATGGCTTGCAGATCATACTTCATAGGCATACTGGACTGTACATCCCATGGTGTGTTGTGCACCAACACGTGTGTGGACTGCCATATGTTGCTGTAACACATTCAACGGTTCCACATCCTGTGTAGGGGGGGAGGTTCAGCTGACTGTTCAGATGCAGGATCTGTTTGTTCTGTAGTTTATGCATGACACATATTGGGAATCAATGTAGTCCACTTGATGCCATGCTTTTAGCATTGGGGGTAGCTGTTCATCCATTCTACATGTGATATCTCCTGGTATGATGATATGGACTATCGTCGGTGGGAGGTGGGTATGTATATATGGGCCTGTCTGTCAGGATGTCGGCATTGTCAGTCAGGTACAGTTGGCCCTGACTCATGACATATATGTGTGTACATCGCTATATATGACATAGCTGTCGGAGGTCAGTCTGGACTCCTTCTCAGCTACTCTTTACAGAACGCCAACAAACCTGAGCACTAATCCCTGTTATACTCCTTTACACACTTAACACGTTACTGATCCTTTGTCATCTGGCTACAGAGTATGTTCATAGATTCATAGGTTCATAATAGGCTATCTGCCCTATGGCATTTACAAGCCTAGCCAGAGTATGTTTGGCTTTCGCCACCCATTTTAAATGAATTTTGCTATGCCCTTTTTTGAGGTTAGTATACTGTGCCTCTGTCTAACAGTGACACAGAAGTGATACCCGGAGTAAATCTATGATCTCCCATCCACTCATCAAGATTCCTCTTGAAGAGAGTCAATGAGGGACACTGCCTAACCTGGACTGGGATTGTATTCCAGAATGAAGGGAGCCTCTGGGTTATGAATCTGTCCCGCCAGCATGTCCTATTTATTTCAGTGCTGAGGTTCAAGTCTCTCGAGCATGTAGCTCGATGGGATTTGGATTTTCTGAGGTGCAGCATGTCCATTAATTCCGGGTTGGACATGGCTTTATACGTCAGGGACAGATCGCCTCTGAGCAGGCGGTATGCCACTGAGTACAGTTGGAGTTTCTTTAACAGGGCAGCATATGGCATCTATTTGAGGCCTTTGATCCTCTTGGTGAGGTACTTTAGGGGTCTTTCCAGTTGCTGCAGGTGTCTGGTAAGGTACATCCCAAAAGGGGCATTGTACTCAATTATGGGCCTGATAAGGGATGAGTAAGGAGGCACGATGACCTCCCCTGAT
This sequence comes from Protopterus annectens, assembly GCF_019279795.1. NCBI lineage: Eukaryota > Metazoa > Chordata > Ceratodontiformes > Protopteridae > Protopterus > Protopterus annectens. The sequence goes on from NC_056726.1 coordinate 253,120,487, forward strand.
CTAGATGTGAATCCCTTCATGATTAGGTGGGCTATATAAAATGTTTTTCTAACCACTTTGGCCACGTGGTAGTTGAATGAGAGATTGCTATCAGCTTGGGTCCCCAGGTCCCTAATTACTTCTTCCGTACTTAATGGATTAGCATCTATGTGGTAATTTGTGGGCACTTTGTTTTGCGAAGGGATGACTATACACTTTTTGGCGTTTAGCTTGAGGCCATGGCTCTGGCACCAGTTGTCTGTTTCTATGAGGCCCTTTTGTAGGATGCTTGTGTCGGCTGGAGAGTCGATTATGGCACCCAGTTTGCAGTCATCTGCGAACTTGGTCAGCCAGAGTGCTTCCATGTTGGCCTGTACCTCTGAGAAATATATACCGAACAAGAGAGGTCCCAGGACTGTGCCTTGTGGGACGCCACTTGTTTCATAGTTTCATAGTTTAGTACTAGGCTATCTGCCCTGGGGCATTTGTAAGCCTAGCCATAGTGATGTGGCTTTTGCCACCCCATGAAATGGTACAAAAATGTACAGAATAAATTTAGAATATTGTGCCTCTGTCTAGTAGTGACACAATGAAGGTCCACTTATATAATAGAATTAGTTTACTGTGCCCCTGTCTAGCAGTGACACAGATGTGACCCTGGGGTAAACTTACGATCTCCCATCCACTCATCAAGATTTCTCTTGAAGAGAGTCAGTGAGGGGCTCTACCTAATATGAACTGGGATCTTGTTCCAAAGCATGGGAAGCCTCTGGGTTATGAATCTATCCCTCCAGCATGTCCTATTCACACTTGTGCCGAGGTTTAAGTCTTTAGCTCTCGTGGTCCTGATGGATTTGGATTTTTTGAGGTGGAGCATGTCCATCAGGTCCTGATTGGACATGGCCTTGTATGTCAGGCAGAGATCACCTCTGAGCAGGCTGTATGCTACTGAATAGAGCTGAAGTTTCTTTAATCTGGCAGAATAAGTCATATGTTGGAGACCATTGATCCTCTTGGTGAGGTACATTTGTGGTCTCTCCAGCTGTTGCAAATGCCGGGTGAGGTACATACCAAATGGGGCATTGTACTCAATCATGGGTCAGATGAGGGAGGAGTATAGGGGTACAATGACATCCTTGGATCTGGATGTGAATCCCTTCATGATGAGGTGTGCAAGGTAGAATGTTTTTTTAACCACTTTGGCAACGTGGGTGTCAAATGATAGGTCGCTGTCGACTTGGGTCCCTAGGTCTCTGATTACTTTTTCCGTACTCAGTGGGTTTCTGTCTATGTGATAATTTGTGGGTACTTTGTTTTTCCTAAAGGGGATGACTATACATTTTTTGGCATTTAGTTTCAGGCCGTGACTCCGGCACAAGTTGTCCATTTCTGTGAGGCCTTTTTGTAGGATGTATGTGTCCGCTGTTGTATCAACTATGGCGCCTAGTTTGCAGTCATCTGCGAACTTTGTCAGCCACAACCCTCCCATGTTTGCTTTAACATCTGAGAAATAAATGCCGAACAAGAGGGGTCCCAGGACAGATCCCTGTGGGACACCACTTGTGACTGGCTTTGAGTCTGACATTGCTCCAGTGATTTTAACTTTATGGGTTTTGTCCTTTAGCCAGTTTGCAACCCATCTAGTGACATAAGGGTTTACGTTTAAGCTGTTGAGCTTATCTATGATGCCCGAGTGGGGTATTGTGTCGAAGGCCTTAGCCAAATCTGGGTAGGCTGTATGGACTGCTTTGCCCTCATCAATGGCTCTAGTGACTGTTTCAAAAAAGTCAACCAGGTTCAAAAGGTAGGATGTGCCCTTTACAAAGCTGAACTGGGTGGGGTCAAGTGTCTGCAGGTCCCCTATGTCTCTGTTTATGAGTTCCATAATGATTCTTTCCATAGCTTTGCAGACCAGGCTGGTTAAGCTTATGGGGCGGTAGTTCCCAGGGTCTGTAGAGGTACCCCCTTTGTGGAGTGGGACCACTGTTGCTGTAAGCCAGTGTTCAGGTACATATCCTGTAGTAAGGCTAAGGTTAAATAGCATTTTTATGTGCGGGTTTAGCTCCTCTTGGAGTTCACGTAGCACGCAACCCGGGATACCGTCAGGTCCCATTGATGCTGTGTTTTAGCTTTGTTGAGGGCGGTTCTCACTTGGACATCTGAGATGACAGGGAGATTACATTCAGCTGGGATAAGTATTTCTTCTTTTGGGGGTGAGGAGGGAGAAATTTGCACTGAACCTGTCAGCCAGAATGTTGGCAATATCTGTGGGTTCAGTGTATTTTTTGTTGTTGTGAACTAACTCTGAGCATATCTGAGGGTTTCCTACCAGGTTTCTAACATAGCTGAAGAAGGCTTTGTGGTTATCTTTAATGTCCTTAGCGATTTTTCTCTCAAAGTTGGCCTTGGATGTTTTTATGAGAGAACGTAGTTTTCTGCTAATGTTGATCAGAGATGTCTTCCCTTTATGGGATTTTGCTCTGACGTGCAGTAGCTTCCTTCTTTTGTTATACAATTTGTTAATGGCTGAGGTCCACCAGACAGGACGCTTGACTTTGGTGGAGAGGGACTTGGATTTATTTGGGATTGCATGATCCATGCATTCTTGGAGATGTCCATAGAAAGCATTTGTGAAGGATTCGGCATTGTGGGATGTGGTATCCACTGGCACAGTGGACTTAAAGGATACCATCTCAGTCTTAAGAAGAGTGAAGTCTGCTTTTGAGAAGTATTTCACTGTGGTCTTTTGTGCTGGGGGTGGAGGTGGGATATGTATATCCAGGTTGATTAGTTTGTGGTCAGATCTCACTAGTGAGGGGTATACCTCCGGTGTGGAGCATTTTGTCCCCATGTTTGTGATGATCAGGTCTAGTATATTATCTCCCCTAGTGGGAGAGGTGACTAGTTGTTCCAGTGCATTTGAATATATGAATTCCAGGAACCTTTGGGCTAGGGTATTAGGGCTAGAATAATGTACCCAATCTATGTTTGGGTAGTTGAAGTCTCCCAGTATGATGGTATTTTGTGATACATTCATATCCTCCAATGTCTTCAGGAAGGCTGAGTGGGGTTCCTGAGATTGGGAGGGTGGTCTGTAACATGCTACCAGTTGTATAGCAGTTTTGCCTATGGTTAGTTGCACCTGTATGGTCTCTGATGCCTCATGTGTTGCTACTAACCTGGAGGTGTGGGTGTCCTTGATGAATATGGACACTTCCCCTCCCTTTGTGGTTCGGCCCAGGTTTTGGGGCCAAAAAGCATGATACGAGGTATAGCCTGGTAGCACTGGGGTGTTCTCTGGAGCCTTGAACCAGGTTTCATTTACTGCACAGACGTCGATGTTCTCCATGCTGAGGAGTGCATCGAGTGCCTGCATCTTGAGATTTAGACTTCTGGCGTTGAGCAGCATTACCCTTAGTTTTTTTCCATTTTTGTTTCCTAAGGAGGTGGATTTGTCTTTTGAGCCTTGCCTAAAAAAGGCACTATGGGGGTGGCAAGAGCCTTAGCCAATATCCAGAAGCCCAATGGTGACAGGTGTAAGCCATCCCTTGTGAAGCAGCGTGGCTTGTCCAACATGTCATCCCAGGTAGGCAGACATTGGATCCCCTTAGAATGACACCAGTACTTGAGCCAATAATTAAAGCTGATCATCTTGTCTTTGTATTGTGGCATCATTCTTGGTGAGGGCAAGATGCTGCTGAGGGTCAGGGTCATACCAGCCTGGGCTACATAATCGGAGAGCTCCTCTATGTCTCTTTTCATGTAGTCCAGGGAGGTAGGTCTCAGGTCATTCACGCCAGCATGGTAAATGATGGAGTCATATTTGTACTTGCTTTGGAGTGACCTGAGTGCGTGTGTTATGTGGCGGATCCTAGCTCCCGATAGGCAGCTCACAGTCACCCTCTCCTTGTTCAGCCTGGTAAGTGGGACATCAGTGTGTCTGACTATAGAGTCACTTATTACTAGTGTATCAGGCATGGTGTTTGGCCTTAAGGGCTGTGATTGGTTGACACACTGATTTATTGAAGTATGTGTTGCATGTGTTTTATTTTGAGGTGGTGGATTTTTGGATGTCTGCTTTGGGAGCCTCTGTTGTTTTGGTAAGTTTTTTATTAGAGCCTCCAAGTATGTCTTTGTGTTTTTATGTGTTTGGTTTGCAGTTGTGGTAGGTCTATGTGGGACTGGGTTTGTTGTGTGTGTGGTTACCATCTCCTCCTGTCTGGTCATGCCAGCCCTGAGTTGAGAGAGTTCAGCCTCCAGTTTGGCTATATAGTTGCATCTCTCACATGTATTTGTGTTTGTTGGGAGGAGGCGAGGGTTGTCTGTGTACATGAGACAATTGTAGCATTGTCTCAAGATACCCAGATTAACCAGCTGAACTGGAGAGGACACCAGTAATCTACCACTCAACATGCTAGAACAGTATAAGGGAGTGCTGTGCCTTTAAGGGAAGTGGATATTCACAATGATGGTAGGTGGATGTAGCGCTTTACTTAGTACGAGAGTGCTTACTTAGTAGAGAAGTTTTGAGAACAAGTGCTAGGCTTATAATATAGTGAGTAGTCTGATTATACTAAGAGTTGAGCTTCCTTAAGGGAAAATTTGAAGAGCAGACTTGGCGGAGCCAGAAGAAGTTTAACCTTGTTTAACCAGCGCTGCGCTAGGCGCACAAACGCGCAAAGCTGCGCAAACGCGGATTTTAAACAGGGAACTACAAAAGAGCTAGAAATGGTCCAAAACAACCAATTACTACAGCTATTGTGCTGAGGTCACTTCCTACAGGGACATGTAGGCTGCTCAAGGCTCCCCACTCCCACTGGTGAGCAAAGAAACTTCCTTCTATCCAAGTAAGGTAATGGACAACACAGGAACTACACCACAGCCCAGAATACAGCAATGCCTGTAAACTGGACTAGTCGAGGAGAGGCGGGAAAACAAGGATTTTTTTTTTTTTTTTGATAGAAACACACAGAAAATGCAGAAACAGTGATAAATCAGTTACACAGGCTAGCACACTTTAGTGGGCAGCCTCAACAGTTAAATTAAACAAACAAACAAAACAATCAAAATCAAATTAAACAATCAAATCCGACTAAAAAGTAACTTTAAGTGCAGATTTTAAAATAATGCAGCAAACAGCTAAAAAAAACAGTTTAAGCTTGTTTAGGGTAAGCTACAGACGTTATTCCAAGTATAAAAACAGCAAAGATACTTAAATCCAGAAAGTAGTCGCTTATCTGAGTTCTCTGTAGCTAGGACCACTCTGCAGGACCACGAGGATCTTGTCTGAGCAGTATAGCCAGAAAAAAACACCCAGAGGCAGATTTTAAACAAGGAACTACAAAAGAGCTAGAAATGGTCCAAAACAACCAATTACTACAGCTCTTGTGATGAGGTCACTTCCTACACGGACAGGTAGGCTGCTCAAGGCTCCCCACTCCCACTGGTGAGCAAAGAAACTTCCTTCTATCCAAGTAAGGTAATGGACAACACAGGAACTACACCACAGCCCAGAATACAGCAATGCCTGTAAACTGGTCTAAACTAGTCGAGGAAAGGTGGGAAAACAAGGATTATTTTTTTGTTTTTTTGATAGAAACACACAGAAAATGCAGAAACAGTGATAAATCAGTTACACAGGCTAGCACACTTTAGTGGGCAGGCTCAACAGTTAAATTAAACAAACAAACAAACAAACTTTCGATCAAATTCAACTAAAAAGTAACTTTAAGTGCAGATTTTAAAATAATGCAGCAAACAGCTAAAAAAACAGTTTAAGCGTGTTCAGGGTAAGCTACAGAAGCTATTCCAAGTATAAAAACAGCAAAGATACTTAAATCCAGAAAGTAGTCGCTTATCTGAGTTCTCTGTAGCTAGGACCACTCTGCAGGACCACGAGGAGCTTATCTGAGCAGTATAGCCAGAAAAAAACGCCCAGAGGCGGATTTTAAATGGAACTACAAAAGAGCTAGAAATGGTCCAAAACAACCAATTACTACAGCTCTTGTGCTGAGGTCACTTCCTACAGGGACAGGTAGGCTGCTCAAGGCTCCCCACTCCCACTGGTGAGCAAAGAAACTTCCTTCTATCCAAGTAAGGTAATGGACAACACAGGAACTACACCACAGCCCAGAATACAGCAATGCCTGTAAACTGGTCTAAACTAGTCGAGGAGAGGCGGGAAAACAAGGATTATTTTTTTGTTTTTTGATAGAAACACACAGAAAATGCAGAAACAGTAATAAATCAGTTACACAGGCTAGCACACTTTAGTGGGCAGCCTCAACAGTTAAATTAAACAAACAAACAAACAAACTTTCGATCAAATTCGACTAAAAAGTAACTTTAAGTGCAGATTTTAAAATAATGCAGCAAACAGTTAAAAAAACAGTTCAAGCTTGTTCAGGGTAAGCTACAGAAGCTATTCCAAGTAACTGGTTTGGAGTCTGACATGGCTCCAGCAATTCTAACCATGTGGGTTCTGTCCTTGAGCCAGTTTGCAACCCATCTTGTGACATAGGGTTTTATATTTAAGCTGGTGAGCTTATCTATAATGCCCGAGTGGGGTATTGTATTGAAGGGTTTTGCGAGGTCCAGGTAGGCTGTGTGGACCACCTTCCCCTCATCAATGGCCTTGGTGACTGTTTCAAAGAAATCAACCAGGTTTAAGAGGCAGGATCTGCCCTTAACAAAGCCGAACTGGGTAGAATACAGTGCCTGTAGGTCCCCAATATCTTTATGAGGTCCATGATGATCCTTTCCATAGCTTTGCAGACCAAGCTAGTCAGTCTTATGGGGCAATAGTTTCCAGGATCCGTTGAGGCACCACCTTTGTGGAGAGGGACCACTGTTGCTGTATGCCACTCTTTGGGTACATATCCTGTAGTAAGGCTGAGATTGAACAGTAGTTTTATGTTTGGGTTTAGTTCTTCTTGGAGTTCATGTAGGATGCAGCCCAGGACACCGTCTGGTCTCATTGATGCTGTGTTTTTTTGCTTTGGAGAGGGCGGCTCTTACCTGAGCATCTGAGATGTCAGGGGGCAGCACTCTTCTGGGATAGATATTTGCCCTTATGGTGGGGAGAGGGGGGGAGAAGTTTGCGCTGAACCTGTCAGCTAGGATGTTGGCAATGTCTGTGGGTTCGGTGTATTTTTTGTCATTTTGGACTAATTCTGAGCATATCTGGGAATTCCCACCCAGGTTCCTAACATAACTAAAGAAAGCCTTGTGATTATCCTTAGTGTCCTGTGCAATTTTTCTCTCAAAGCTGGCCTTAGACGATTTTATGAGTGCCTGTAGTTTTTTGATAATACTGATCAGAGATGCCTTCCCTTTTTGGGATTTTGCTCTATCATGTAGTAGTTTCCTCCTTCTATTGTATAGTTTGCTTATGGCTGGGGTCCACCAGACAGGACGCCTACCTTTGGAGGACTGGGTCTTGGTTTTGTTTGGGGTTGCATGATCCATGCATTCCTGAAGGTGTTCATAGAATGCATTTATAAAGGATTCTGCAGTCTGGGCCGTATTTTCCACAGGCCTGGGGGCTTTGAAGGATTCCACCTCGGTTTTGAGGAGTGTGAAATTTGCTTTAGAGAAGTTTTTCACTGTGGTTTTCTGGGCAGGGGCTGGGGTCGGGATGTGAATATCTAGTGAGATTAGTTTATGGTCTGATCTTACCAGTGAGAGATACACTTCTGGTCTGGAGCATAAAGTCCCCATGTTGGTGTTAATCAGGTCCAGTATGTTTTCCCCTCTTGCGGGAGTGGTAACAAGTTGTTCCATAGCATTTGAGTTTATAAATTCTAGGAACCTTTGGGCTAGGGTGTTGGAGCTAGAGTAATGCTCCCAGTCTATGTTTGGGTAGTTGAAGTCACCCAATATAATGGTGTTTGGAGAGACCTTCATATTTTCCAGTGTTCTCAGGAAGGTTGAGTGGGGATCCTGGGTTTGGGAGGGTGGCCTGTAGCAGGCTATAAACTGGAAGGCAGTTTTACCCACTGTTAGTTGCACATGGATAGTCTCTGATGCTTCGTGCTGTGCCACCAACCTGGAGGTGTGGGTATCTTTGAAGAATATTGATCCTCCCCCTCCATTTGTTGTTCGGTCCAAGATTTGGGGCTGAAAAACATGGTATGAGGTATAACCTGGTAGTGCTGGGGTGCTCTCGGTTGCCTTGAACCAGGTTTCTGTTACTGCACAGATATCGATGTTCTCCATGCTAAGGAGAGTTTTGAGTGCGTGCACCTTGAGGTTTAGACTTCTGGCATTGAGTCGCATTACTCTTAGTTTCTTATCCCTTGTGATACCTATGGAGGTGGGTTTGTCTTTTGAGCCTTGCCTAAAAAAGGCACTATGGGGGTGGCAAGAGCCTTTGCCAATATCCAAAAGCCCAGGGGTGACTAGTTCAAGCCGCCCCTTGTGAAGCATCGTGGCTTGTCGAGCATGTCATCCCAGGCTGACAGGCATTGGATCCCCTTTGAATGACACCAATACTTAAGCCAATTGTTGAAATTGAACATCTTGTCTTCATACTGTGGCATCACTCTTAGTGAGGGTAAGATGCTACTCAAGGTCAGGGTCATACCGGCCTGGGCTACATGCTCAGAGAGCTCCTCTATGTCTCTTTTCATGTAGTCCAGGGAGGTACGTCTCAGGTCATTCACACCAGCATGGACAATGACTGAGTCATATTTGTACTTGCCTTGGAGTGACCTGAGTGCTTGTGTTATGTGGTGGATCCTAGCGCCTGACAGGCAGATCACCGTAACCTTCTCCTTGTTCAGCCTGGTGAGCAGGACGTCAGTGTGCCTGACGATAGAGTCACCTATTAAAGTGTATCAGGTGTGTTGTTTAGCCTTAAGGGCTGTGACTGTTTGGCCCACTGGCTTTGTGAGCTATGTGTTGCATGTGTTTTGTTTTGGGGTAGCGGTTGCTTGGGTGTCTGCTTTGGGAGGTCTCTGTTGCTTAGGCAGATTTTTATTTAGAGCCTCTGAGTATGTTTTTGTGTGTTTATGTGTTTGGTTTGCTGTCGTGGTAGGTCTATGTGAGACTGGAATTGTAGTGAGTGTGGTTTCCTTCTCTTCCTGACTGGTTATGCTAGTACTGAGTTGAGAGACCTTAGCCTACAGTTTGGCTATATGGTTGTCTCTCTCACGTGTTGGAATTTGTTGGGAGGAGGAGAGGGTTTTCTGTTTACATGAGGCAGTTGTAACATTGCCTCAAGATTCCCAGATTCACCAGCTGGACCAGAGAGGAGATTGACAACTGACCTTTGGACATGCTAGAATAGTATTGGGAATTCCTTTATAATTGAAAAAAGGGCCAATGGGGAACAAGGTACTCAAGGGGAGTTTGTGAGGATGTAGTGCTTTTAATTTTTTGTGCTGACTTATATAATTGCTTTAGTGAGAAAGTGCCAGGCTTTAGAGTAGGAACAGGTGGATGATATCCTGGCATATCCAGGGGTCAGCTTTGTGTGCACTCTCCAGTCCAGCTGGTGAATATTGTGATGTAGACACAATGTCACATCTGCCTCATGTACACAGACAAGACTCTCCTCCTCACAACAAACCCAGACATATGTGTGAGATGCACCTATAGAGACATACAGGGTGCTGAACTCTCACGACCCATGACTGGCATAGTCTATCAGGTGGTGAAGATAACCACACACACCACATATCAGTCTCACATATCCTCTGGCGACAGCATTCAAACCACATTATCACACATACACATACTCGGATGTTGTAAATGAACTCTGCCTAAGCAGCAGAGACCTCCGCAGCAGGCACACACACAACACACACAACTGCTACCCCACTACAATTCCCACATCTCACATAGTTCACAATGTCAGTGTGCCACACAATCACAAACCATGTCCAACCCGGAATTAATGGACATGCTGCACCTCAGAAAATCCAAATCCCATCGAGCTACGTGCTCAAGAGACTTAAATCTCAGCACTGAAATAAATAGGACATGCTGGAGGGACGGATTCATAACCCAGAGGCTCCCTTCACTTTGGAATAAAATCCCAGTCCAGGTTAGGCAGAGTCCCTCATTGACTCAAGAGGAATCTTGATGAGTGGATGGGAGACCGTAGGTTTACCCCAGGTATCACTTCTGTGTCACTGTTAGACAGAGGCACAATATACTAACCTCAAAAAAGGGCGTAGCAAAATTATTTTAAAATGGGTGGCAAAAGCCAAACACACTCTGGCTAGACTTATAAATGCCCTAGGGCAGATAGCCTAGTATGAACCTATGAACCTATATACAACTAACATTGTTCGAAATTGCCTTTCAGTTTGTTGCCTACTACAGACCACCCTCCCATACTCAGGAACCACACTCGGCTTTCCTGGGAACAGTGGGGGATATGATGGCCTCCACAAACACCATTATATTGGGTGACATCAGATACATGAATATTGACTGGGGATACTACTCAAGCCACAACAACCTCGCCCTACAGTCACTACAATTTGTACATTCATATGCTATGGCACAACCAGTCACCACAGCCACAAGGGGGGAATACATATTGGACCTGATCATCACCAACATGGAGTCTCTATGTTACACACCAGCAATATACCCCTCATTGGTAAGGTCAGAACATACATATATCTCACTGAACATACATATACACTCCACACACCCATCCTGGGTAATTTTGGTGCACTTCTGATGAGCCAACGTCTCACTTCACCAAAGCAAGGTGGTATCCTTCAGAGACCTTGAGACAGTGTGAAATACAGCTCTGACTGCTGAATCCTTTACATACACATTCTATGGACTCCTAGTGGACTGCATGGATTGTGCTACCCCAAATAACAACAAGACTCACTCCTCCAATGGCAGGGGACCTGTCTGGTAGACACCAGCCATTAATGAGCTGTACAATGTCAGGAGAAAGCTACTACATGATAGAGCACAATCCCAGATGGGGAAAGCATCTGTGATCTGTACTAGCAGACAGCTATGATCACTTATGTACTTATCTAAGGTCTTCTTCTCACGGACAATTGCACCAGACACGTAGGACTATCACAAGGCCTTCATCAGTTATGTCAGGAATCTGGGTGGACACTCACTGATACGCTGTGAGTTACTGCATACTGACTACACTTACCCTGAACCCACTGGCATAGACAACATCCTGGCAAACAGGTTCAGTGTAGATGTCTCCCCCATCCCCCCTAGGGAGCAACTATCCATCCCAACAGAGTGTAACCTCCCTGACAACACACAGTAACAGGTGAGTGCTGCCCTCCCCAAAGCATACATTACAGCATCAATGTGACCAGTTGGTGTCCCAGCCTGCATCTTACATGAGCTTCATGACAGATGTAACCCTCACATTACATCACTGTGCAATATTGGAGTTACTACAGGATATGTACCCATGGAATGGCATACAGCGACAGTGTTCCCACTCCACATAGTCGGTGCCAGAACGGACCACAGACAATATTGCCCTATAAGTCTAACTACCCTGTTATGCAAAGCTATGGAGTGTATTGTCATGGGACTCTTACACATAGACATCAGGAAACTACAGACACTGTGTCCTACACATTTCAGCGTTGTTGTGGGCAGATCTTGCCTCTTGAACATGTTTGTATTCTTTTGACAGTTAACAGGTCCATCAACATAGGGACAGTTGTACAGGCAGCCTACCTGAAGCTTGCTAAACCCTTCCACACAATAACCCACTGGGCCATTATGCATAGGCTCACCAGCATCGATATGGACACATATCTCACATGATGGATTGCTACCTGGATCAGGGATAGCACCCACATGGTCAGAATTGCAGGTGCCATGTCTGACTATACACCAATAAGTAATCCAAGGGTGAACAAACCAAGAAAAATATATCTCAATGCCACTAAAAAACCTGGACTTAATGATGCTATCTCTATAACTCCAGTACTCAAATTAAAAGCTGCAGATTTATAATAAAGAAATATATCTTCCAGTTGTAATTTTCAAAGAGCCCAATAAATGGTGCTATTCGTTAAGGTTAAGCAAAAGGAACAACTATTTCATTAAATCAACTATTCCAAACATGTATTTATTTTAAAGTTTTTTAAAATGGAATGTTTTTATGTAGGAGTAAAAGTACTTAGTACTAGAAAACTAGGAGTTTTTAAACAACATCTATTTTTAAATATATTTATTTTAAATCAAGAGAGAAATGTATTGTTTTTGTGTATATGTGTGTTTTTTTAAAGAATAAGCTTTTTAATAAGGACAGTGCAATGATTGGCTGTTATTTGATGCACTCTGACTGATAGGGCAATTTGAAAAGTTTACATATATAAAGCTTTGATTGATTAATTGTTATTATTATCTGATGAAGTCACAGTTGCTGAAGACAAAATTATTTGCTAAGAGCGTTTATTTTGCCTTTCTGCTCTGCTGGTTTGTTTTTTGGAAGTATTAAAATATTTGGACCTTTGCTGGTGTGTTTCCTGCTTTCCGTTTGGCTACAGAAGGAATTTTTTCTGACTATACACCAGTTACACGTGGCATCCCACACGGCTCAGTCCTGGGACCTCTCTTGTTCAGTATATATTTGTCTGACGTACAGACTACCACAGGGGGAATATGGCTGACCTTGTTCACACTTGACTGCAAACTGGGTGCCATGATCATCTCTCCAGCTGCCACATGCATACTCCAACAAGGTCTCACAGAGATGGATGACTGGTGTCTGAGCCATGGCCTACAGCTAAATGCCATTAGTTGCATAGTCATCCCCTTTGGGAATAACAAAATGCCCACACATTAACACTTAGGTAGTACTCCATTACATATGGTAGGTGTTGTTAGGTGATTGGGGACATGACTTGTTCGTACTGTCACCTTTGACATTCACGTTGCCACAGTGGTTGGACAGACCTTCTATATAAGCAACCTTATCCCATATGGTTTCACATCTAGATCGAGTGATGTCATTGTACCCCTATACTAATAACAACCGTGCTTGGTTACAATGCCACCTTTGGGGTGTACCTTACCCAACACCTGCAGCAACTGTACTGGCCACAGATACCCAAGCAACAGCCACCCCTCAACAATACCTACGAATCACATATCTCACAAAATCAGTGTGCCTCACAGTCACAGCCCTTAAGGCCAAACAACACACCAGACACACTTGTTATAGGGGACTCTATTGCCTGGCACACTGACGTCCTGCTCAACTGACTGAACAAGGAGTAGGTCACTGTAAGCTGCCTGTCAGGTGGCAGGATCCACCATATAATGCAAGCACTCAGGTCACTCCAAAGCAGGTACAAGTATGACTCCATCATTGTCCATGCAGGTGTGAATGACATGAGACGTACCTCCCTGGACTGCAAGAAATGAGACATAGCACAGCTCTCTGATCATGTAGCCCAGGCTGGTATGACCCTGACCTTGGGTAGCATCTTGCCCTCACCAAGAATGATGCCAGAGTATAAAGACAAAATGATCAGTTTCAACAATTGTCTACAGTATTGGTGTCATTCAATGGGGATCCAGTGTCTGTCAGCCTGGGATGACATGCCCGACAAGCCGCGTTGCTTCTCTAGGGACAGCTTGCACCTGTCACCCTTAGGCTTTCGTATACTGGCCATGCCTCTTGCCACCCCCATAGTGCATTTATTAGGTGAGGCTCAAAGGACAAACACACCTCCATAAACAACCCAAGGATACAAAATCTAAAGGTAATGCTACTCAATGCCAGACGTCTAAACCTCAAGATGCATGCACTTGAAGCTCTCCTCAGTATGGAGAATATCGATGCCTGTGCAGTAAAAGAAACCTGATTCAAGGCTCCTGAGAGCACCCCAGCACTACCAGGTTATAACTCATACCATGCGTTTCACACACAAAACTCGGACCAAAGCACAAAAGGAGGCGTAGTATCCATATTCATCAAAGATACATACACCTCCAGGTTAGTGGCACTGCACGAAGCATCAGAAACCATCCATGTGCAACTAACAGCAGGCCAAACTGCCTTTCAGTTTGTAGCCTGCTACAGAACACCCTCCCTATTACAGGAACCCCACTTGGCATTCCTGAGAACACTGGAGAATATCAAGGTCTCTCCTAAAACTATGTTATTGGGTGACTTCAACTACCCAAACATTGACTGCAACAAGTACTCATGCCCAAACACACTTGCCCAATGGTTCCTTGAAGTTATAAACTGTAATGTGATGGAACAACTGGTCACCACTCCCACAAGAGGGAACAACATATTGGACCTGGTCATCATCAACATGGGGACACTATGTTCCACACCAGAGGTAAACCCCTCATTGGTAAGGTCAGACCATTAACAAATTTACATGGACATCCATATCCCGTCCCCACACCCAGCCAAGAAAATCACTGTATAGAATTTCTCAAATGCCAACTTTGTACTTCTCAAGACTGAGGTGGAATCCTTCAAAGCCCACGGGCCAGAGGATAATACAGGCCAATCCGCAGAATCCTTTACAAATGCATTCTATGACCACCTGCAGGAATGCATGGATCGTGCTATCCCAAATAAAACAAAGACTCACTCCTCCAAAAACAGGAGACCTGTTTGGTGGACCCCGGCCATAAATAAGCTATACAACAGAAGGAGGAAGCTACTACATGACAGAACAAAATCCCAAAAATGGAAGGCATCTCTGATCAGTATTAGCAAGAAACTTTGATACCTCATAAATTTATCAAAGGCCAGTTTCCAAAAGGAAATTGCCCTAGACACTAAAGATAATCACAAGTCCTTCTTTAGTTATGTCCATAATATGGGTGGAAACTCCCACATATGTTCTGAATTGTTGCATAACGGTACAAAATATACCAAAACTACAGACAGCCAACATCCTGGCAGACAGATTCCGCACAAACCTCTCCCCTCCTTCACCCACAAAGGAACAAATGCCTATCCCAACTGAATGTAACCTCCCTGACATCACAGATGCACAGGTGAAAGCTGACCTCGCCAAAGCAAAAAACACAGCAGCTATGGGACCGGACGGTGTCCCAGGCTGTGTCTTACCCAAGCTCCAAGAAGAACTGAACCCTCACATTAAGTCACTGTTCAAACTTAGCCTTATTACAGGATATGTACCCGAATAATGGCGTACAGCTACAGTGGTTCCACTCCACAAAGGTGGTGCCACAACAGACCCTGGGAACTATCGCCCCATAAGCCTGACTAGTCTGGTCGGTACAACTATGGAGCGTATTATCATGGAACTCATAAATAAAGACATTGAGAGCCTCCAGACACTGGACCCTACCCAATTCAGCTTTGTTAAGGGCAGATCTTGCCTCTTAAACCTAGTTAATTTCTTTGAAACAGTTACCAAAGCTATGGATGAGGGCAAGGTAGTCCACACAGCCTACCTGGACATTGCAAAAACATTCAACACAATACCCCACTCGGAAATCATACATAAGCTTAACAGCTTAAATATCAACCCCTATATCACAAGATGGGTTGCAAACTGGCTCAGGGATAGAACCCACATGGTCAGAATCACAGGTGCCATGTTCGAATACAAACCAGTTTCAAGTGGCATCCCACAGGGCTCAGTTCTGGGACCTCTCTGTTTTGGTATATACTTCTCTGAGGTTCAGGCTAAGACGGGGGGATTATGGCTGACAAGGTTTGCAGATAACTGCAAACTGAGGGCCATAATTGACTCTCCAGCTGACACAAGCATCCTCCAGAAGGGTCTCACAGAGATGGATGTTTGGTGCCAGAGCCACAAGCCCGAGCTACATGCTAAAAAGTGCATAGTCATCCCCTTTGTGAAAACAAGGTGCACACAAATTACCACATAAGTGGTACTCCATTAAGTACAGAAGTAGTAACTTGAGATTTGTGGACCAATGTAGATAGTAATCTCTCCTTTGATAATCACATTGCCAAAGTGGTTACAAAGACCTTCTATATATGCCACCTTATCATGAAAGGGTTCGCATCTACATCAAGAGAGGTCATTGTGCCCCTCTACTCATCAGTCATCAGCCCCATACTTGAATACAATGGCCCTTTTGGGATGTACCTTACCCAACACCTGCAGCACCTGGAGAGACCCAAAAGTACCTCTCCAAGAGGATCATGGGCTACAAACAGATTTCATATGCAGCTCAACTAAGGAAACTCCAGCTCTACTCAGTTGCTTACCGCCTACTCAGAGGCAATCTATGCCTGACATACAAAGCCATGTCAAAGCCAGAATTAATGGACATGCTCCACCTCAAAAATCCAAGTCCCTTAGAGATACATGCTCCAGGGACTTAAACCTCAGCACAAGAATAAAAAGGACATGCTGGAGGGACAGATTCATTTCCCAGAGGCTCCCCTCACTCTGGAATAGAATCCCAATTCATATTAGACATAGCCCCTCGCTGACCCTCTTCAAGCCAATTCTGGACACATGGATGGGAAATCGCAAATTCACCCCTGGGATCTCTTCTGTGTCCCTGCTAGACAGAGGCACAGCAAACTAATCTTAAAGGGTACCTTCTGTGACCTAATTTACAGAGGCACAGTAGACTAATCTAATAGGGAGACGGAAGTCAAATACAATCTGGCTAGGCTTATAAATGCCCTAGGGCAGATAGCCTAGTATCTACCTATGAACCTATTGACCTATAAGTTCTGCAGCAAGCAGATGTAGGGACTCACACAGATGACCGGCACAGTTCAGATGCAGTAACTCCAGCTCTACTCAGTCGCTTACCACCTACTCGGATATGATGTGTGCCTGTTGTTTGCAGTAATACCCAACCCAGAATTAATGGACATGCTCCACCTCAGGATATCAAACTCCCTTGTAGCTACACACTCCAGGGACATATACCTCAGCACAGATGTTAATAGGACATGCTGGAGGGACAGATTCTTATCCCAGGGCCTCCACTCACTCCAGATTGTGATCACAGTTTCACATAGGCAGAGCCACCCGCTAACCACCTACAGGGGACATCTCGATGGCTGTATGGGTGATCGTATGTTTACCCATGGGATATCTTCTGTGTCCCTGCTAGACAGAGGCACACTAGCCTAAACATACATGGGCTATCCTGTGTGACCTACTATTCACTGGCACAGTGTAGTAATCTGACAGGGCTGCAAAAGCCAAACACACTATGGCTAGGCATGTACATACCCTAAGGCAGATAGCATACTATCGACCTCTGAACCTATGCTTCTGCTCAGGATGCACAATATTTATTGCTGATACTGTTTGCAGGTCTTTATCGTCTTTGCTTTCCCAGTTTCTATGAACAACTTAGGTATCTGCGGAACATGTTTGATCATGACAGGGTTCCACTATATTATATAAGTGTCTGTTGTCATGTAACTGTGTGCACAGGCAGATTGCTGGATAGTGAGAGGTTCCTGGGTTAACACATGCAACTGCCAGATATGTGTGGCCCACTGCTGTAGTCAGACATGGCCTAAGTGTGTGAGCATGCCCAGTTCAGGCTTTCCATGTTCTGTTGTCTGACATGTCTCATTTATTCAAGTGTGTGAGCATGCCCAGTGTGACCTTTCAGTATGTTGCGATCTGAAGTCCACTACATTTGTGGATGTGTGTGAACATGACCAATATTAACATTTATACTGTGTGTGTTGGAAACCAAGTTCTCTTCTTACTGCAGGACTCACCTTTGTGTCATAACACAACAGGGATTATGCTGTGCCTGCAGGGTTTCCATGAGATAATTTGCATAGACTTATCAACATTCCTTCATACTGGCTGAACAGTGCAATGCTGTCATGGTTTAGTGGTTCAGTACTTTAACTATGGTGCACAATATCCTGGGTTCGAGGCCCATCACAGTTTTATATTTCCATACTGAGCAGACCAGACTGCTTAAGGGCCAGTTAAGCAAATATAAGCATGTTGGCTTTTGTTCTGCTATGCCCTACTTAGACCAGGCTTGTCTGACATTGCTGTATATTCACCAACTTTGCTGGATATTGCCCAATATTACTCGACATTGACCACAGTTGTACTAGTTGGTGTGTGTGATTCTGTTTGCATATACTACATGGTGGTAAATGCTGTTTAGCACTACTTTAAATTGCTTGACACATGGCAATCATGCCTCAGGTGGTGCTGCAGGGCTGCCTATGTTGGATGCACATACTACACTCCCTGTACATGTTTGAAGCAGGTAGTGTCAACTTAGGCATCCCTTTTACTATATGTGCAGGTCAGACAGAGGTATCATTTCCAGGGTTCCTACTGAGCCAGTGTATGTGCTATGTGTTGCCTCTTTGCCAAGACCAAAGCATACTGGGCATGCCTCCTTCTGCCTACTGGGGCAGGCTCAGGTTGTTCCTCCTCCGAGTCACGCTCTGCCTGTGATGACCTTGGCAATGGTGGGGAGCTGTTTGGGCCAGGCCTACGCTGGTCCTGCTGCAGCTGTTTTTGCAGGATCATATTATGTAGCATAGCACATACCATGACAATTTGGGTACATGTAGTTGGTGGGTACTGCAAGGCTCCACCAGATGTGTCCAGGCACTGGAACAGTGACTTGAGCAGCCCAAACACATGCTCGATTACATTTCATGTTTGTGCATGTGCCTCATTATGGCATTCCTGTTCAGGTGTGTGTGCGTTTCTGATGGGTGTCATCAGCCACGGCTCCAGTGCATAGCCAGCATCCCCCACTAGGTGACCATGTGGGATGTCCCCATTGGCAAATGTCTGGTACAGCTGTGTCAGATGCCAGATATGGGAATCATGGTAGCTTCCAGGGCAGCCAGCACACACATTCAGTATTATGCCCTGGGCATCACACACGACCTGGCAGTTGATGGAGGGGAAGCCCTTGTGGTTAATGTAGGCCCTACCCCGCTCACCAGCTGGTGCTTTGATGCATATGTGCGTGCAGTCTATTCCACCCACTACCTCAGGGTATTCTGCTATTTGCTGGAAGAGACGCATATTGCTGGCCAATACCTCACGGGAATTGGGGAAATATACATGATCACCGACATGTGCTGACATGGCATCCAGGAACTGGTGCAGTACCTGGATGCTGATGCCTGTGATATCCCCATCATATCACCAGTTGGTCTCTGGAAGGTACCTTTTGCTAGTATTCATAGGCCAACACATACCTTGGTTTCCACTGGAATGTGTTCTCCTCTGTTGGTTCTGTGTGTGAGGCGTGGCCTGCACAGCTCAACAATTTGCTGCAGGAGGTCTCTGTCCACTCTATAGCACTCCACTATCTCCATCTCATGTAGCCCCTGGTAGGTTACCCTGGGCCTGTACACTCTTCTCCGTCTCCGCACTGGGTGTTGATCAGCAGCATTACCATTGTCACCACCCTCAGCATATTGCATAAGTCACCTTATGACAGCAATGGCAGCCCCTAACATTTTTTTGTCTCAGTACAGCTTTTTCAGTATTTACTTCTATTAGCTGACTGCAGTGCTGCAGTGTCTCTGAGGAATACATGGTGAAAAGTTGTTTGCAGAGTTTTAAGTGCTGGGCTGGGCTGGCCTGGTTTACTGCCTGTGTAATTGCCTGATTCTGATTATTTCCACCTGCTAGCTCTGCTGACTCTCCCTGGTTAACTTCCTACTGTTTGTTGTGCTTCCTTTTCCCTTTCCATTTCCTCAGGGGGGGCAGAGCCGCGCACACTAGCGCAGATGCGCGCACACGAGCTAACACGCCCGCACACAGGTTTAGACGGAGTTACACAGCTAATTCCTGCCTAAACGAGTGCACATGAGCGCAAAGGCACTGACAAGACTTTAAACTGCCCTACACATGCTTAAATGCACGCACACAAGCGCAAATGTGCTAACACACATTTAGACAACATTACACATGCTAACTTCTGCTTACACGCATGCACACTGCCTTACTCGGGTTTATATGCGCACACACAAGTGCGCATACCCATTGCAAGCATTTTTACAAGAAACTTTGGTGATACCCACAGTGTGCACCCTCTATTTCTTGACTTTAGCTAGGATATCTACTGACACACCTCTTCCAGTGATGAGCAACTGACAGCTAACACATGCCACTCAACTCCAATGAGATTAGCTACTGTCATACATACCCCCCCTCATGATGTCACCTATATCCTACTCTGTTACTCCCCTTATCCTAGTCTTGCACTCCACTGACTGTGCTCATTTGCTATGTAGACTTGGGATTCACTATCCTTACCCTCATTTGCATAGGATTGCCTAGTAATGCTTGGTTACATCTCTTGGACTGAGTTCCCCCCTTAGCAACCCCTACTCGGTAGCCATGTTGTCTTCAGCCTGCCATTCACTTGCATTGTATGTTATGATATCTTATAAAATGCCTATCTGTGGCTTTTATTTTCTTATTTTATGATTTTTTATAGTGCACCCCATTTGCGCGGCACTGCGCTAAGCTTAAACCTCGCCGATCGAGGAAAAAAAAATATTAATTTTTATTTTTTGCATCAAGGAAATTTGCCAATGGACGTATATTTGGCCATTGGCATGCTTCCTCAACCATATGCAACCTTTATTTGGAGCTGTCACAGCTCCATTGTGCTATTTGCAGAACGGTTCTCAGTTGTCAACTGAGTACATTTCTACAAATAACACGGCTCCTACTCAGACAGGTTTGTGTTTCCTGGATTGCAAATTTACCTCATTTGCATGCCTTTTGGTTGCAAGTGAGGTAATTTGCATATCCAAGCCCTGTCCATGTAGGAGCAGTTTAAGGGGTTGTTTGCAATGCTGTTCCTGGATCGCTCGTCGGACATGTTGGCTGCATGGTGTCTTACTCTACTCTTAGACTCCGTGCAAGCCTTCATGAATCCGGCCCACTGTTTTTTTCTTCACAGTGGTGCACAAGTGTCATGTACCATGTGTGTTCATGTTTGAGACTCGGTGCAGATTTAAACTATCTGATCTCAAAAACTGCAGCTTCTGGACAGTAATAATAGAAAGCAATGATGAACACACAGTAGCCTTTGACAAAAGACAGAGCCTTAAGTCAAGGTCCTATAAAGATAAAGATCCTCTGCCTTAGAAGCCATTTTCTTGAGACTGACTGAGAGATAAAAGTGTGCCTGTTGTTAACTTCTGCACTTCTTAATGGCATGGTGTGAAACAGCAGTCAAGGCAAATCTAAATGTGTGCTTGCAGTGGAAACAGAGTGAGGAAAAATGATTGGCTAGGTACAGATTTGAACAGTTTGCAATACAGAAAATAAAATGTCACCCAGAAAAAGGTAGAAAGTCTTGTCCAGATATAATGGCATGGTAAAAGTGAACTCAAAGTACCTAGCAATGAAAGAAAGACTCAAATCAAATTTATGTACAACTTGTCTCAGACACAGAAGTTATGTTCTTGATACCAACTGAAAGATGTATGTGTGCTCATTGTTAATTGTTTGATCTCTTTGTAGTACAATACAAAACAACATTCAAAACAGAGCCAGACTTATGTACTGACTAAACTTTCAGCAGAAACAGGTTGGAACTCTGATGCAGTCTATTTATGTGCTTTTTTTAATAACTAGCAAATATTTTGAATTTGTTCACAAATATAAGATACTCAGACATGGCAGCTTGACAAGGCAAGATAAAGAAGGGTAGAAAGCACTACTTGACTGATTTGAATTAATGGACAAATGGTAGAATATAAGAATCAGTTTAACTGGTGGTGTTTCTAAACAATTTTAAATGACGGCAGTTCATTAATTTAAAGCTACCTGCATGATTACTTAAAGTAAATATAGTATCTGTTGTAGCTAGCTGAGAGGAAAATGAAAACTGAATTGACAGCCAGTTCTCGTCTTTTTTTTTGGGGGGGGGGTGAGGTACCAATCAAGGGACATGACCAGTTTACAATTCCCAGTGCTAATACTGAAGTCAAAATGGGAGCAGATAATGCAGCTGCTGGAGGTTGATGGATATAGGGGAATGTGTCACCATGTAGAAAGTGTATCAGCTTCACTGTGCCATTGTATGTTTGACTGATGATACCAGCCATCTACATCAGCTGGAAGTTCAGCTTAAAGGACAAAATCCCATCCGAGCTGCTGTATAACAGCTCCTTGGATGTTCCTGTCTCATTCTCAGTGCATGGTGACCCATTGAGGCTACCCCTTCACCCCACTCTAGCTTTGCTTCTCACCTCAGGAGTATATATTGAGATTTGGTAAGATTATGTGCTAATGAATATCATTACCTCTTTCCAGTACAGCATAAACCCAGCTAAATACTAAGTGGATCTATGTGGAACCTGCATTTTGTTTTAAATTTTTAGTGGCCACTCTTAAGCTCTGTGACGATTGGGGAGAGATGGGTGAATGCTGCCAGCCTAGTCAAATAGAATTTGATATATAATTCTGGCATTTGTAAATAAATGTAAAATACAGGCTTGTGTTTTTAAATGTAAGAAAACACTGTAAAATGTGAACTTCAAGATTGTTGCAACATTGCCATCTGCTGTAAGGAAAACCAAGCCAGGTATTTCAAATGTGTCTTTTGAAATTGAAAAAATCTTATGAATCTCTTTAATGCTTTACAAGTCGGTTCCAGTGAGTCTGGATGAAGGTTTCATGCACATTGTTTTAAGGTTAAAGTTTATGACCAGAATTTAGATGTGGAAGGTGCTTTAGTGCTCTAGTTTCTCTTAGAATATACATGTGAAATGCCTTGTATTGTTGTAAGTTTCTGAGTAGGTGTAAGATTGCTAAATAATGCAGTTTGTGGCCTGAGAACTCAGACCAGGTGTTAAGATGATGCAATATGAATACTGGGAAAACCTAAGTGTCAAAAATGATGTAATTTGGGAAGGGCCTTAGAGACATGTTTGTTAGTAATGTTTACATACTATTTCTCACAAGAGACTGGGAGCATTTTGATCTTGATATCCAATTTATCAGCACTCTGCCTTCTGCTCACATGTAAGTTTTAGCACTGTGATTTCTTGTAGGAATAGTTAAAGCTAGTAATGATTAATTAGGTATTTTTCTTTGAAATCAGACCTGTCTTACTGTATTATTTTAAGTTTCTTTGTGATCTCTGAACTCTTAGATATCTCTGTGGTGTAGTAGTTTTGTCTTGTGTTGTAATTATTTATTATTAAATATTTTTAAAACCTCTTACCTGTGGCTGTTTTGTGTGGAGATAAGCTCTAGAGTGCATTGCATATTTATAGAGGTTATTATAATAGGCCACTCTAAAGTAAACCTTGACTGTTAGTCATACTACCATTGGATAATAATATTGCACAGTAATAATTGGACACCCTTTTAAGGGCGTTTTAGTAGCTGATATTATTAGTTGGGTGGTGGCAATAATTACTATCGTATAGTCTGGGTATAGGGGCACAGCTGGAGAACCTGTGTCAGCCTTTCCCAGGAGTGTCTGTGTAGTAGTATAAATACTTATCTCAAAGTGTGTGTGTGTGTTGTGCCAGCTACTTGGGCAGGGACACGAAGCACTGGTTGGACAGAGAGGGTACTGGAAGTTTTAACTTGCCCAGCTAGGCTGAGACCTGGACCCTATAGCTTTGTCAGTGGGGAGTCTTATTGGGGACCTGGTGAGCAAGGGAGCAACCAGCCCCAGACTGACTGTGATCTCTGTGTGCACTTAAGGGATATTGTACTTTACTGTCTGTATTAGTTATCCTTTTCTCTTCTATGAGATGACCTCCCTGGTGTTAGTGGTGAGGACTGAGGCTCCTTGATTGCTGGGCCAAGGCACAGTCATCACAAGCTCAAACTAAATATGACATTTCAAACTGGAAATCTAAAGTCTGAAATTAACTTCACCTACTTTATATGCCACAAAATGTCACATGTCCTTACTCCAGCAGGAAGAAAGGTTATTGATATAAATATCCTCCAGCCTCACTTAGAATACTGCCTTCCATTACTCGTCAGCACATCATCAAAAATCCTTAAAGACCTCTAACCTATTTCAACGAGAATATGCAGATGCTAAAAATAAACACCACTGCATTGCACTCCAGTGAGCCATCTGATTATTTATTCCTATCCCCTTGTCCAAACATAAATATCTACAATGACTTCTACCCTCCTTTAGCCACATAGTAGCCATCAAAATCACACACCCCTAGCTTGTCTCAGAGGTCAGCTATGGTCCTTTTCTGATCAGGCCTAGTAACTCACCTTCCTCATCTGAACATGCCTTCTTCACCCTATGCCCCACATTATGAGACTGTAAACTTTTGAAATCCATAACATTGAAAAAAGCATCAGAGAAAAATGACTACCCTTCTTAGAGAAAGGGCTGCCTGTGCCTTGTTCAGACATTTGCCATAACATAAATCCATTTCCTCATCTCTTCACTTCTACTGCTTTCCTTGCATCTCCTGTACATCTCTTCTTTGTTGTCTATATATTTATGTGACCACCAGCCCAACTTACATTTTCTTTTACTCCTAGAGGATGCAACTTAGAAATGTACATTTGTTTATAGTGTGTATTTCTAGCTTTATACTGTTTATGTATTTAATGCTATGTTGCTTCACTAAAGAAATATACTGTGCACAAAGATGTTCCTCGACCATTCTCTAGGAGTATGCCTTACACTTGTAACCCTAATATGTTTGTTTTCTTGCTACATTGCTATTGCCCACCTTACCCTCACTGCATTGTATCTCCTGGGCTGTGTTTGAAATGGGTCTTTGATGACCTGTGCCACTACCTGGTTAACTGACATGACTACATAAATAAATGTTTAATTGTATTTGACATTAATTTATTTAGTTAGTATGCTATATCTCCTCAAAACGTTATTTCAAAATGATTAGTGTATATCATGATGTTAACATTAATTTCAAATTTAGGGGTCATCAACAGATACTTTATCAAACATCTAAACAATTGCCTTTGAAAAAGAGAAGGCAGTTTGTGTGTATAGCAGTACATGTATACATTACACAATAACTGTTTTTCACAATCAATTGTTTCTTTGTTATTGCTTGCCACATCACACATGTATACTATTTGCTACATTAAATCACGCTAAGGACTTTAGAGCACCTTGATGAAAGAATTTTCTGGATCCCAGTCACAGTCTTCATCCCTTGCTTTTAGATGTTTGCTTTTGGTATCTTTCTGAGGCAATAACTTCTTCTACCAGTATAGATCTTCCATTGGCATTTCCTTATGTTGTTATTCTCCACCTTCCATAACATCAAATGCTTAGCTGTCAATGTAGGCCCCATTTAAAACTGAACAGCCTCTGTTTCAAAATAACTGTCATGGAAAATAATTACTTTAAGACTAGCCAAGCAACATTACTACATGTCCAGACTCTACATCTTCCCCAGTTATCTATATCTTTCACAGTTATATCTAACAAGCGTGTCTAAGGATAGTTAAATATTGATCTTTCCATTTAGTAGATCGCTGCTCTCCCCTGTTCCATTCAACAGTCCAATAGTTTTACTAAGATAAAATACTAGGAAAGGATCTTTATGAAAAGCATCTCTTGATAGAAAACATGAAGCACCATCCCTGTAAATGGGTGCTGACTACTATCAGATTTCAGCAGTTCATAGGATCAGAGGATGAAACCACTTAAGTTAGGTCTTCAAGAGCCTAGCCAAATAAGTCCTGTGAATTACTATGCAATTAAATAGTGTTCACTACTTTTTTTTAAAGAGGGCTACACAGGATAGCACAGGGAAGAATTTATGACTACCATTCTAATGTTTGCTTAATTTCATTTTAATATTTGTTGTAACATACTAAACACGTATAAAACACAGAGAAAAACTTTAAAAATCCACAAACAGGCAGGCAAACCGAGATAGAATCCGTTTATTATAAAACTAATTATAGAACTTAAAACTAATTATAAAACTTAAAGCACTTTTCGTAAGTAATATATACAAACTTCTTCAGAAAGAGAACAGAGGTAAAAAGTGCCATTTAAATATCAAAATCTAATGATCAGCTGATATATGAATTAGAATGTGAAAAACACATTAAAGGCATATTAGCAGAATATAGCCAAATCCATTAAATGGTGAAATTTACTATGTAGAATATAATATAATTAGTATATGCAACGAAATATTTGACTACCTACACCATTATAATACATTAGGACTTTCAAGCTATTAGAAAAAAATATTAATAATCTATATGAAAGATAATACGGATTACAGATAAAATATACAGCAGCAAATAAACATTAAAAATATTGAATTCTTAATAAAAAAATTATTATCTCTTATACAAGAAGTAATAATATAAACTAAAAAGTGCATGTAAAAATAATTTCATAAACTTCCTATCTACTAAGGCTTTTAAGTTTTAGCAATGCCATTATAGAACACATATCATTTAAACCTGGCCAGTTATATGAATACAATCTAATTTGCCATAATAATTCTAACCTTTCCAATTTGACTGCTATAGGTCCACCCCTAATGTTAGGTATTAGCTGGTCTAACACCCAAAATTTAAAAGTATGTGTAGGAAATTCTGATACATGCTTAGCCAAAGCATTATCTAACTTAGATTTTTATATTATATATATGTTCGTAGATTCTATCTCTTAACCTACGAACAGTTTTACCCACGTAGAAACATGGGCAAAGTTGGCATTTGGCTAAGTAAATAACCATTTTAGAATTACAATTATTCTTATATTTGCTTCTTAAATCAAAATTATTAATAGTAATAGAATTACTCACTAGAATAAATTTACAATAGGGACAGGAACCACAACTATGCATACCTTTATTAATCACTTTGCTTTCGGTGTTGTTAATACTCTCCAGTAATTGTTTGAAGTTCCTATCCCATCTTAGTGTAAATTTAGGTATTTTACCTAATTTATCTAATAATTCCTTACTTTCTTTTATAATGTTCCAGTTTTTAGAAACAATTCCCTTGATAAAGTAAAAATCAAGGTTAAAAGTAAGGGTCATACTATATTCAAAAGACAGAGATTTATTTTTCTCTTTACTGTTGGTTGATGAAATAACTGTATCACCAACAGAGTTCTTAAACCCAATGTCCGATGTTTCTGAAATAGACATTTTGTTATATTTATTGGCGTCATACCCATTAACAATTGGTTTATAAACACCTCTAAATCTCTTGTCATAAATTTCATCTAGTATTTTATCAATAAATCCATTGGGATATGCTCTTCTAAGAAACATATCCTTTAAATTCCTACATTCCTCAAGAAAATCATCAGCCCTAGTAACCATCCGTGCAGCACTTACTAACCGTCCTTTAACCACAGAGTTTTTCTGATACATAGGGTGAGCACTAGAGAAATGTAGGAAAGTGTTGGAATACGATGGTTTTCTATATATTTTGGTTTCATATTTTTTATCACAATTATTTTTTATTAAGAGCACATCTAAATATGCAATTTGATTTTCTTCAAAATTATAAGTGAAATGAAGAAAATCAGTACTAGTATTAAAGTATTGGACAAGATCTTCAGCCACTTTAGTATTGCCTCTCAGTAGAATAAATATGTCATCCAAGTACCAGGTGTAATAGGCAATTAGAGAACTAATGTGCTCATTACCAAACACATATTGCTTCTCCCAATAGCTCATGACCAAATTAGCGAAACTTGAGCTGCAGGGCGAACCCATTGCCACTCCGTTCTTTTGATGGAAAAAGTTATTTTTAAAGGTGATATAGTTATGAGCTAACACTATATTAAGTAATTCCTCTATTAAAAATAGTTTTGAAGTGGATGCACCTTTATCCTTCAAATTCAGAATTACCCATTCAATACCCAGGTCTTGTGGAATAGAAGTGTAAAGGTCTTTCACATCAATTGTAAGTAAGTTAACCTGTTCATCAAAATTAATATCATTGATTTTCTGTAAAAAAGACCAGGAATCTTTACATATACATGCTTCTTGGTTAACATATTTTTTAAGTATCCCATCTACTACTTTCGCACAGGCATATGTTGCACTATTTCTACCATTAACTATAGGCCTGAAGGGTGGATCATTCAGGTCCTTGTGTATTTTTGGCATGCTGAAAATGATAGGTGCTGTAGGAGAAGGCATAATTAAATAGTTATATAGATCAATATCTATCCTCTGCTCTATGAATAAATCATTTATATAGGATTTGATTCTATTAATAGCCTGGTTGTATTCATTCAAAGAAGCTTGAATGTAGGACTCAGATGATAATATTAGTTCAATTTTATTATCATAATCTATCTGGTCCATGAAAACCAGGCCTCCTCCCTTATCTGGTTTTATTATACGTACTCTGGTTTATTTCAGATATTGAATCCATTGAGATTCCTCATCTGTAAGGTTATTCCTGCTTACATTATTTTTTCCTAAATGCTGCATATATCTAAAGTCAAGTTCACATATTTTTTCAAATGTATGCAGGGAGCTATGCAAAGGAGGATTATAGGTACTTGTAATTTTGTATTGGTTCCCATTTATCCTATCAACATCCCTTAAAAGGAATGCCAAATTTAATTTCCGCACATACATTTTTAGATCTAAAATACAATTCGTAATATTCAAATTCCTCGTAGATATAAAGGTAAGACCTTTTGCCAAAAGGTTAGCCAAATCAATGGGAACAAAATCAGAGGAATAATTATAAATGGAATAGTCTCCCTCAGAGTTCTTAATAATCAGAGGAGATGTCCCAGAAGCTCCAACAACTATTTCCATTTGTTGTATTTCTTCTTCTGATTCCACTTGTCTTGTGCTCTCCCCCTCTGAAAACCCGATTGTTTGAATCCCTCTTGGCTGCTGTTAGAGGGAAAATTAACTTTAGATTGATTCTGCAGTCGCTCACTTCTCCGGGGTCCCTCCTCATTATTAGCTACAATGTCACTGTTGTTGCCATAATTATTTATGAGGGGGGGGGTTGAGGAGGTGAAGGTACTTCCTGCAGATTGTTAGTCATCTGACCATCAAAGTTATTACAAATTTGTGTATTAGGCAATTGAGAAGAAGTAATATCTTCCCCTTCCCTTATGTACTTATGCAAGTTCCATTGCTGTGCAAGCAGTGGGCATGGATAAGCTGTTCCTTGCTCATACTGCTGGCAGTCTCTTTGCAATTTTTTACACTTAATGGATCTTGCTTTATTGATAAATGAATCAATAGTCTGGAAAATATGTGAATACTCAAATTTATATCTAAAAAAGTTAGGGTGTGTCCTAATTTGAGTATCTAACAAAGATATGTTGTCTTTAAGTTCTTCATTCATTAAAGTGTAATTTACTTTCATAGTTTCTAATAATTCCAGACCATTCTTGAGGAATGTAGGAATTTAAAGGATATGTTTCCTAGAAGAGGATATCCCAATGGATTTATTGATAAAATACTAGATGAAATTTATGACAAGAGATTTAGAGGTGTTTATAAACCAATTGTTAATGGGTATGACGCCAATAAATGTAACAAAATGTCTATTTCAGAAACATCGGACATTGGGTTTAAGAACTCTGTTGGTGACACAGTTATTTCATCAACCAACAGTAAAGAGAAAAATAAATCTCTGTCTTTTGAATATAGTATATTCTACATAATACATTTCACCATTTAATGGATTCTGCTATATTCTGCTAATATGCCTTTAATGTGTTTTTCACATTTTAATTGATGTATCAGCTGATCATTAGATTTTGATATTTAAATGGCACTTTTTACCTCTGTTTTCTTTCTGAAGAAGTTCGTATATATTACTTACGAAAAGCACTTTAAGCTTTATAATTAGTTTTAAGTTCGATAATTAGTTTTATAATAAACGGATTCTATCTCGGTTTGCCTGCCTATTTGTGGATTTGTTGTAACATGTATAAAAAGAAAACAAAGACAAAACACAAAACATAAATGGGTACAATACAGTGCAATACAATATTAATAATCAGAGTACTATTTTCATAGACCAAGGATTCTCTGTCTTATTCATTGACTCAGTATCATATATTTGAACAAACACTTCATCTTAAATAAAAGAAAATAAAAAATTCCCCTCCCTTCAATTCATGTTCCTATATATTCGGTTTATGTAGCACTTTCACTAGCCTGATCACTTTAAAAAAAATCATTGGCTGGATTAACTGATGTTTTCTTGGAGGAGATATTCAATTCATTTGCAAGAATTAATTTTGGTACATAAGGTAGTAATAACGTGCATTTGATTTCCCTTTCTGTCAATATTGACTCAGTGTTTTTATTCTCAAACCTAGAAATTCCCAAGACCTCTCTAATGGTTTGTTAAATATTTTGACCCAGCCCTTCATTCACTACTTCCACCTATCCTGGGCATTTTGGAAATCCCAGAATATGTGTTTGTATTTTATGTTACCCTATCCACATTTCCAGTAATTAGAATTGATTGTTCTTCTTTCCTTAAATAGTCTTTGAAGAGTTAAGTACCAAAAGCAGAGAATTCTCATTTCTTGGTCTAGTATGTATTAGCATTTTTTTAAATGTTATTGTTTTTAAATAAAACAAAATTATAAACAATTACATAAATTTCACAGAAAAATTGTAATTACAGATGTTATAACATAAAACTCAAATAGCTATACAGAGTAACTGATAAAATAAAGTAACAAGAGTATTTACAAAAGACATCCATTAATCTTTATGTAAGATATAGTATATTGACCATTTTGACAGAGTTTCATAAATAAATGAAAAACAGAAGCTGAAGTTATTCATTGTAAGTTATTAATCATTTCAACAAATTCTGCAAATTTACCCACATATAGTATGCATGAGTCTTTGTAGTTGTTCTAGAAATTATAGTTTTGAGTTGTAGGTGACAAACTTCATTTAACATTTTCTTGAATTCAGTGAAAATAGGGGGGATTCAGATATCCATTTTTTTGTAATGCTCTTTCTAGCCACAGCAAGTATTGCCCAGAGTAAAGGATATTTTATTTTTTAAAAATGTGCGATATGGGTGTGTTAAATAGTTCAAGAGACCTGTTGAGTGTAAAAGTATCTGTGAATAGAGCCTATAATAGTTCATTAACCCTCTCCCAAAATACGTTTATAGTAGGGAAATCATAGAACATGTGAGCCCAATCTATATTTATGTCTGACTTATATTTATTACAGATGTTTTTTCTATTGATTTTATTCATTAGTTGAGGTGTGTAAAAAGATCTGTACATAAATCTCCTGGTGTATAGTTTCAGTTTAAGTGACAATGCTGTTTTCCCCACCAATTCCAGTATGTTTATGCTCTCTTGATCACAGGGACGTTCATTGTTAATTGTGCAGAAATCATTTCTATAGCTTTCTGGGCAGCTATATGTTTTATCTCTTATGATTCTGAATATAAAAGAAAATTTGCCTGAATGAGTTTGATTATGTTGTATGATTAACTAAAAGTAGTCTAATAGAGCACTAGTATCTTGTTTGGTTGTTGGTGAGATCAAATTTATTTTATAGTCTATAAATAATCTAAGTGTCTGTCTATCTAGCCATAAGGATTTGTCCAGCTGAAATCCCTGTATTATTTGGTCTACACTTTTTGCTTTATTGTCTGAAGTCAATTGAAACCAGAACTTAATTTTATTTTGTTTCAGTAATG
Source organism: Protopterus annectens (assembly GCF_019279795.1). Lineage (NCBI taxonomy): Eukaryota > Metazoa > Chordata > Ceratodontiformes > Protopteridae > Protopterus > Protopterus annectens. The sequence continues at coordinate 253,152,058 of NC_056726.1, forward strand.
TGACTTTATTTAAATCTGATGTTACCAAAGATTCTTGCATAAAAGCTACAGTGAAGAGTAGAAAAAAAACATTCTTTATATCTAAGGAGTTTATATATGAAGTCTGTAACATTTGTTAGCATATTATAAACGTAGCTGGTTGAATACTTGGGTGTTATATGTATTGTAAAGTAATATTTTAGTATCCATAACATTGGATTGTTTATTATTTCCAGCTTATAAGTTAAATGTTTAATTATTAGTTGCATAGATGTTGTTTCCCAATAAACTGAGTATGAAGTATCTAAAAGTTGTATAATTGTTCTAATTATAGAAGAACTTGAATATAGGTTTAAATCTGGAAATGCTATTCCCCCTTTGCTCCAACTATTGAGATGTTGTTTAAGGGCAATTCTTATTTTTTTGGAAGACCAAAAGAAATATAATATCAGAGAATTTAACTTATTGGTAAATGTGTTGGTTGGAAGTATTAAAATGGATTGAATAATATATAGGATCTTAGGAAGGATTATCATTTTAATGATTGTTAATCTTTCTTCTGTTGTAAATGAAATCCAGTTCCACTTCAGTAATAAAGTTTGAAAGTTTTCATAACATCTATTACAATTTAATTGTGTTATTGATTTTATGTCTTTAGCAAGTATGATTCCTAGGTATGTAATTTGATCTGTATTAGAATTATATTTATTATTATCAATAGCTCTTTTATTTTTTTGTGTCTATATAGGTAGAATTCTGGTGTTATTGTTGTTAAATGATAATCCAGACATCCTTTGAAATATATTAATGGAATCAAATAATGATGTTATTGAGGAAGTATTTCCTTTTGTAGTAATAAGTACGTAATCTGCAAATAGTTGAACTTTAGAAGTTTTTTCCTCGTTAAGCTCTATTCCTTCCATATTTTTATTTTTCCTTATCTCATTAGCCCATGGTTCCATTATTAAGGTGAATAATAGAGGAGAAAGATGGCATCCTTGCTTGGTTCCTTTTATGATAGGGATTTTGGTTGAGATGTAAGATCTTATTTTAATATATGATAGGGCTCCCTTATATAAATGTTTTAGTAAATCAATAAAACCTTTAGAGAAATTTAGACATTCTAGTAATATGAATAAATAGTCCCAAACTATTGAGTCAACTGCTGAATTTATGTCTAAGCTAATTAATGTTAGATTTTTCTTCTTTCTTTGGGAGTAATCAGTTAAGGCTAGATTTTATTTGGTGTTATCATAAGTACTTCTATTAGTCACAAAGCCCATCTGGTTTTCATTTATTAAATATGGTAAGAATTTATTTAGTCTTTCAATATAATTATATTCATAAACATTTTATAATCCACATTCAGTAGTGAGATGGGCCTATATGAAGAACAGAGTGTAGGGTCTTTGTTAGGTGTTAGTATAGGTGATATAAATGTATATTTCCAAGAATGAGGCATTATAATGTCATTCTAGGCTGTAGTGTAAACTTTATGGAGTAAAGAGATAGCAGTTTTAGGCATAATTTTATATAACTCTGGTATAATTCTGTTGTTTCCTGCAGCTTTATTTTGTTTAAGGTTGTTAATTTGAGTATGTATGTCTGCTAGAGAGATTTGTTTATCCATGATTTCTGTCTGTTGTTTGTTGAGCTTGCTATGAAGATTTTTATTAATAATTTGTTTTATCTTTAGATTCTATATTATGTGTACTTTGATTGATTCTGTGAAAATGATCTCTAAAGTCATCTATTATATCTTGAATACTGTATACCTCCTTATTCTTCCTCAAAGAGTATATCTCTTTAATATGATTATGTTTATTTATTCTTTTAGTTTTATTCTTAAGGTTAGATAAGTGTTTGGGGTTTGATGAATAGGCAAGAAATTTATATTTTTCTAAGGCAATCATAGTCTTGTGATGGAGTATGGCTCTGTATTCCTCATTCAGTTGGTCTATTTCATCTCTAATGTTTTTGGAAGTATGTTTGTCGTTATTTTTAAGATATGTCACATCTAATTTATCTTGTAATATTTTTAAATCTTTATCCCATGACTTTCTCTTATTATAGTACCATTTGTTTATTTGTCCGTATAAATAAGCAGCATCCCATATGTATATGTCAAGAGTGTTAGAAGCTGAATTTATATTTATAAAATTTTGTATTTCTTCTTTTAAGAACATTTGAAAATCTTTCAATTGTGTAAGTTATGCAGGAATTCTTTTTATTTGTATATTAGGTGTTTTATTGATGTTAAGCTTAAACATAATAGAATTATGATCTGAAATTGGGCATGATATGATTTTACTGTTAGTTAAATAATTTATTATTTGTGTGGAGAGTATTATCCTATCTACTCTAGAATATGTTTTGTATCTGTTGAAAAAAAATGTGTATTGTAATGAGCTTTGATCTGTGTAATCGTGAATATCTTATAGATGATAAGAGTCCATGAATTTTATTAATTCTTTAGCCTGTGGTATTATCTTTCTTTTTCCTAAGGTACTAGAATCTTTTTCATATGAAATACAATTAAAGTCCCCTGCCATGATGATATTTGGTTCAGACTGAGAAACTATTTGATTTAAATATTGTTTAATGGTATTGGTTCCTATGCCAGGTAGCCAATAGTCATTAACTAATGTATAATTACATTACATAGGTGGTAATCCATTAAGTATGGAAGAAGTAGTTAGGGACCTGGGGACCCAAGTTGATAGCAATCTCTCATTTGACAACCACGTGGCCAAAGTGGTTAGAAAAACATTTTATATAGCCCACCTAATCATGAAGGGATTCACATCTAGATCCCTCATCAAGCACATAACTTGAGTACAATGCCCCTTTTGGGATGTACCTTACCAGACACCTGCAGCAACTGGAAAGACCCCAAAAGTACCTCACCAAGAGGATCAAAGGGCTCAAACAGATGCCATATGCTGCCCGGTTAAAGAAACTCCAGCTCTACTCAGTGGCATACTGCCTGCTCAGAGGCAATCTGTGCCTGACGTATAAAGCCATGTCCAACCCGGAATTAATGGACATGCTGCACCTCAGAAAAACCAAATCCCATCGAGCTACGTGCTCGAGAGACTTGAACCTCAGCAATGAAATAAATAGGACATGCTGGAGGGACAGATTCATAACCCAAAGGCTCCCTTCACTCTGGAATAAAATCCCAGTCCAGGTTAGGCAGAATCCCTCATTGACTCTCTTCAAGAGGAATCTTGATGAGTGGATGGGAGATAGTAGGTTTACACCAGGTATCACTTCTGAGTCACTGTTAGACAGAGGCACAGTATACTAACCTCGAAAAAGGGCATAGCAAAATTCATTTAAAATGGGTGGCAAAAGCCAAACACACTCTGGCTAGGCTTATAAATGCCCTAGGGCAGATAGCCTAGTATGAACCTATGAACCTATGAACCTATAACATTTTTTATTTATTTCAATTATAACTAGGCAAAGCATTCCTTTGTCATCTTGATATGATTTAATTATTCTAGGCAAAGGAAGTGATTTGTTCCGGAGAAGTGTTACACCTCTTTTTATTTTTGAATGTTCTGAACTTACAATGACTGTATATTTGTTTGTGTTCAGAAATGTAATATTATCCTTCAATAAATGAGTTTCTTGTAAAACAAAATCATGTTGGGTTTGTGTATGGTTAGACATTTAAATAGACTTCCTCTTTTGATTGGGTTATTCAGACTGTTTATGTTGATTGATAAGCCTTTAAGTGTGGCCATTTTATATTTTTAACAGTATTAGTGTAATCTGTATCTTACTGTTGGCCAACAGTGTGCAGGCGGAAATTGGGCTAATGTTGGCCGAAGGAGGAGAAGAGGGGGAAGGTATACCTGAAGGCAGGTAAAGGCTAGGACTGTGGTAGTGAGGGTCAGAACTTTGAATGTTGGCAGTTTGAATGGTATAGGGAGAGAGCTAGCTGATATGATGGACAGAGGGAAGGTTGGTATGTTGTATGTGCAAGAGACCAGATGGAAGGGGAGCAAGGCTAGGTGTATCAGAGGCAGGTTCAAATTGTTTTTTATGGTGTGAATGGGAGGAGAAATAGCATAGGGGTTATCCTGAAAGAACAGTATGCTAAGAGTATTTTGGAGGTGAAAAGAGTGTCGGATAGAGTGATGTTTATGAAGCTGGCAATTGATGGTGTAATGATGAATGTTGTTAGTGCATATGCTCCACAAGTTGGGTGTGCAATGGATGAGAAAGAAAACATTTTGGAGTGAGTTGGATGAAGTGGTGATGATTGTACCCAAGGGTGAGAGTGTGGTAATTGGAGCAGATTTCAATGGTCATGTTGGTGAAGGGAATAGAGGGGATGAGGATGTGATGGGCAGGTATGGTGTTAAGCAAAGGAATGCAGAAGATCAGATGATAGTGGATTTTGTGAAAAGGCTAGACATGGCCATGGTGAATACATATTTTGACAAGAGGGAGGAGCATAGGGTGACATACAAGAGTGGAGTAAGATGCACACAGGTGGATTATATCTTATGTAGAAGGGACAGTCTGAAAGAGATTGGGGACTGTAAAGTGGTGGCAGCGGAAAGTGTAGTTAGGCAGCATAGGATGGTGGTTTTGTAGGATGACATTGGTGATCAAGAAGAGGAGGAGGAGTGTGACGGTAGCACCAAGGATCAAATTGTGGAAATTGAAAAAGGGTAATTGTGAGGTGGAATTCAGGGATGAGTTAAGACAGGCACTGGGTGGCAGGAAGAGTTACCAAATAGCTGGGTAACTACAGCAGAGCTAGTAAGGGAGATGGCTAGAAAGGTGCTTGGTGTGACATTTGGACAGAGGAAGGAGGACAAGGAGACCTGGTGGTGGAATGAGGAAGTACAGAAGAGTATACAGAGAAAGAGGTTGGCAAAGAAGAAGTGGGATTGTCAGAGAGATGAAGAAAGTAGACAAGAGTATAAGGAAATGAGGTGCATGGCAAAGAGAGAGTTGGCGAAGGCTGAGGATAACGCGTATGAAGAGTTGTATGAAAAGGACCTGCAAAATTGGCTAGACAGAAAGACTGAGCTAGTAAAGATGTGCAACAGGTAAAAGTGATAAAGGATAATAAAGAAAACGTACTCATAAGTGAGGAGGGTGTGTTGAGCAGATGGAAAGAGTACTTTGATGGACTGATGAATGAAGAGAATGCAAGGGAGAGAAGGTTGAATGATGTGCGGATAGTGAATCATGAAGTGCTATGGATTAGCAAGGAAGAAGTAAGGATAGCTATGAAGAGGATGAAGAATGGAAAGGCTGTTGGTCCAGATGACATACCTGTGGAAGCATGGAGGTGTTTAGGTGAAATGGCAGTGGAGTTTTTAACTAACATGTTTAATGAGATCTTGGAAAGTGAGAGGATGCCTTAGGAATGGAGAAAAAGTGTTTTGGTACCGATTTTTAAGAATAAGGGTGATGTGCAGAGCTGTAGTAACTACAGAGGGATTAAATTAATCAGTCACAGAATGAAGTTATGGGAAAGAGTAGTGGAAGCTAGGTTAAGAAGGGAGGTGATGATTAGTGATCAGCAGTATGGTTTCATGCCAGGAAAGAGCACTACAGATGTGATGTTTGCTCTGAGAGTGTTGATGGAGAAGTACAGAGAAGGTCAGAAGGAGTTGCATTATGTCTTTGTGGACTTAGAGAAAGCATATGACAAGGTGTCTAGAGATGAGTTGTGGTATTTTATGAAGAAGTTGGGAGTGTCAGAGAAGTATGTAAGAGTGGTACAGGATAGGTACGAGGGTAGTGTGACAGTGGTGACATCTGCAGTGAGAGTGACGGGAGGTGGGATTACATCAAGGATCAGCTCTGAGCCCCTTCTTATTTGCAATGGTGATGGACAGGTTGACAGACGAGATCAGACAGGAGTCCCAGTGGACAAAGATGTTTGCAGATGAAATTGTGATCTTTAGTGAGAGTAGGGTACAAGTGGGGGAGACCCTGGAGAGGTGGAGATAGAGAAGATGAATGAAGGTCAGCAGGAATAAGACAGAATATATGTGTGTGAATGAGAGGGAAGACAGAGGAATGGTGAAGATGCAGGGAGTAGAGGTGGTGAAGGTGGATGAGTTTAAATACTTGGGATCAACAGTTCAGAGTAATGGTGAGTGTGGAAGGGAGGTGAAGGAAAGAGTACAGGCAGGATGGAGTGGGTGGAGAAGAGTGTCAGGAGTGATTTGTGACAGATGAGTATCAGTAAGAGTGAAAGGGAAGGTCTACAAGAGGGTAGTGAGATCAGCTATGTTATATGGGTTGGAGACAGTGGCATGTACAAAAATGCAGGAGTCAGAACTGGACGTGGCAAAGTTAAAGATGTTAAGATTTGCACTGGGTGTGACGAGGGTGGACAGGATTAGGAATAAGTATATTAGAGGGTCAGCCCAGGTTGGAAGGTTTGGAGACAAAGCCAGAGAGGCAAGATTACGTTGGTCTGGACATGTGCTGAGGAGGGATGCAGAGTATATTGGGAACAAGATTCTAAGGATGAAGCTGCCAGGTAACAGGAAAGATGAAGGCCTAAGATAAGGTTTATGGATGTTGTGAGAGAGGACATGCAGGTGGTTGGTATGACAGAGCAAGATGCAGAGGACAGGAAGAAATGGAAACAGATGATCCGCTGTGGTGACCCCTAATGGGAGCAGCCGAAAGAAGAAGAAGAAGTGTAATCTGTATCTTATCTATATCATGTATGCATTTTATGTATCCCTCTCCTGAATGCAAACACTTTAATTTATAAGTTTTTGTCCATATTTCATAGTGGGTAATATGTCTATAACGATTATTGTTGCTAGTGTTCTTATGCAAATCTGTTATAATGGATGCCAGGTGAAACATTCTTATTAAGTTAGTCTTGTGTTGTAACTAATAGAAAAATAATGTAGCTCCCCTCCTGGAGTTATAAACTCCTTGTCCCAGTGAGATCAGTCACTCGGATCAAACCTTTAGACAGTAACAACAGAACTCAGCAACCACTAATTGTATATATAGAGCAATTAAAACTAAGCTATATACTAGATATTATTTCTTCTTATAAGATAGCACATTTGATTTAGTATAACTCATCTGATTTATCTATTAATTCTTGAAAGTAAAGTATGCTGTCTGCATTATATAACTAAACTATAGAAAAGACATATAATATGACCAAAATTAACAAATTATTCCCATATTATTACCATGTAGGACCAACATTGTCAATCAACTTTCCCATAATCACACTTAACAATATTTAACAAGATGTTAATTACCACTGTCTATTATCATTATGTTTCATTTTTTGTTGTTCCCTGCAAGTAAAGCTTGATAAGTTCTAAAATAAATTTCATCTTTATACTTTGTAACTTTAAGACATCATATACAGCTTTACTATAGATCTTCAATGAAACAATTACCATTAATAAGTGAAGAAAGAGAGAAAAAAGTTCATTTGGCTATGAAGCTTATGTAATCGTTTCTATTTGACAGCAAAAGACACTTAAATTTGCAATGAAATAGTAGTTAACTTCACAACATCTGTCATATAGTTTCATTTAACCTATATAGCGATTTTATGAATGTTATTGTATTACCTGTGATTTCTACAGTGTAACATGCTTACAAAGTTTATGATGGATTGCAAGCATCAGTATAGAATATCCTTCAAGAAGGTATTCACAGATAATTAAAATATAAATTGTTCTGATCATAGAAAATGAAACAGTAGATGTAATTGGATTTACCTTGATTAAGTGATCATTCTCAGACTGAGAGACAGCAGTTTTATATAACTACTTGCAGAGTTAGCTGTCAATACATGTAATGAAAGCTGAAAGTTAACAAGCAATATTCTGTATCACAAACTGACATTATGGCTATATGTTATTCCTGGCTTGCCACAAACTCAATCAGATACTACAATATTGAGCTTCACTCATAACTGTATGTGCAATAATTTATGCTAATGATCTGATCCAGTTAAATTACTGTTTTTTTTTTCTTTTTTTCCTTTAAAAAAGATGCATCAAAAAGTCAGAATTTGCTTATTCTTTGACTATACCTTGTAATCCTCCGCAAACGACCTCCATTTCTGATGTTTTGAGTTATTTTGCAGATAATAAAAGATAATTTGAAAACAGAAACTGTTTCCTGACAATTTTCAGGCTGTAGACCTCCTGGTTTGGCTAGTCTCGATGCGCTGGCGACATCTGTGCACACTGCATCGTTTTGATGAAGAATGGAGCTACTGAAGAGTTTTTCCAAGCTGTTTCTGGGTTATTCAAGCTTATTAAAGCTCAATAATCATTAGCATGAGGATGTTTATAGTCCTAAAGTTGTCTCTTGAAGGAAATCCACTGGAAAACTGCCAAAAAAAGGTTACATTAGCTTTTTTTTTCTTTTTTTAGGTGATAGCTTGTGTGGAAAAGGCTTTCAAGGTTCTTCACAACCTGCATGAGTGTAATACAAACTGCAAGCATTTACATAAAGGTTTAGAGCACTGTATCAGCTCAAATTATGAAGAAGACATTCTACCTAAGTTATTACTGTTTTCTAATCATTCCGTTTTCCCACTCAATACATATAAGGCAATCTAATGAGAAGAAGGAAGGGAGAAAAGTAAAAAAAAAATGAAACTCAGTTACATTGTCCCCTTTTCTTTGCAAATATAAGCAGCATCAAGCCAAAATGATATTAAAGACATGTAATGCCAGGAGGTAATTTAAAGACAAGTTATGCCAATACATTAGGTTATTTACATAACTATTTATATATCTCTACAAGGACATATAATACCAATTAAAGAATAAGGAAAATGTATATATATATATATATATATATATATATATATATATATATATATATAAATTCGATTTATGACTACTAAAGTAGAACTTTTTTAGTCCAATTTACTTATATAAAGGGTTGTTGTGCTTATATCTATGAAAATATAAAATCAATATGCTATTTATATAGTGTTTTTTGAATGTTTATATTAAGGGGATAGATTATGTTATGCCAGCATTACTGTTTTTGTTATAATACATAATATTATCTAAGAGAGACTTTTGTTTGAAACCATTACATTTATAGAAGGGAAGGTTATAAAACTGCATTTATAATAAGTAAACAAAACTTATAGGAAATAGGTAGCTGTATAAAAGTTTAATTTTTATAAGAATATGGAAAGCTTACCATGCAGAAAAAGCGCAACAGTAAAAAGCTCATTACCAACAGAGTGTCCACAATTATAACAAGATATAGAAGTGTATTATGCTTTAATTCATTTGTTTTTTAGCCTTTTTTTGTTCCTCTGTAGTTTTCCAAGTCGAGTTAGAAGCTAGTCTTTTAAGAGAAGGGTTTGCCCATTCCATTTCTTCTATTCTTTCTAGGATCTTATGTTTTTCACAATAATCAATGCAGATTCAAGGTCCTTAAACACCTTGGGTCCTTCTGGGATGAAAATCTTCAGCTTTGCAGGAAACAGAAGGTGAGTCTTCACTTGTGCTTTTTTCAGTTCTTTTATCAGAGCTAAGAATATTTTTCTTTTGGCTATTACTATGGATGAGTAGTCCTTGTCAAAACGTATCATTGCGTCATTAAATTTTATTAAAGACTTGGACCAGGCAGTTTTTAAGACTAATTCTTTGTTTGATGAAGAAAGAAATTTAACTATAAAAGATCTTGGTTGTTTTTTATTGATGGTATTAATAGCAATTAGTGACCGGTGAGCCCTTTCTATGCCAAATGACATAGCTTCTGGTATCCAAGTAGTTAGAAAACTTGTCATGTTATTTCCTTCTATGTTCTCTGGTAGTCCAAAAATCCTTAAGTTGTTTTGACGAGATCTGTTTTCAAGTTCATCAAGTTTATTTTGTAGTATGGTATTTTGCTTAAGTAAAAACTCTACATTATTTTCATTTTCTATTAGTCTTCCATCCATGTAATTTAATGTTTCTTCTATCCCTGTTATTTGGATTTTCTGTTGTCTTAAGTCCTTATGAAATAGATCTATTTGTTTAGTTGTTTTTTTTTCTTTGAAATTGTCTATTTTGGTGTCAGTTTTATCAATCTTTGTAGTTAGATCCTGTATGCTTGCTATCAGAGTTTGAAGTTCTCTTTTTAGACTGGATTTCTGAGTGCTGGTCTTTGTGAAGCTCATGTTAAAATTCTCCTTCAGATTTCCAAGTATATTTTTGTCTGGAAAATCTGCCTTCTTTTATTTTCGTATAGATATTGTTGTAAATTATGTTGATTATTATAGGTTTAGACAGAAAAAAGTCCCAAATTATTAGTTAGAAGACAAAATTCCAGTGTAGATAAGATTTCTTTAGTGGAGCTGTTGAATTCTGCTGCTAGTCTGTGCCCACCTTGGCCATGCCCCCCTCTGTATTAGCATTTTTGAAATTGTAAGTATCCTCAAACTCACTCTCATTAGTCTTGATTTAGTATAATCAATTCATTAGTTTCTAATCAGTTTTCCTGCTGCTTATTTAACACTCCTCTGCTGCTCCTTTTTCAATTTTATATGTAAGTGATCTTGTACATTTTTAATAGAGCTCCATTTCCACAATGGAATTATTTTTCATGTGCATATAATTATGTCTTTATGCGAGTATACACACACACACACACACACACACACACACACACACACATATATATATATATATATATATATATATATATATATATATATATATATATATATATATATATATATATATATATATATATATATATATATATATATATATATATATAGATATAGATATAGATAGATAGATATATATGGGTCTACTTTCATTCACTGAAAACACATTTCACTGAATTTCAGTTCACTCACACCAAATCGCTGAAAGCTCATATCACTGCAAACTCATTTCACCGTATCTCATTTCACTGAATGCAGAGTACTGTAAGGCAAGTAAAATGTATATGCCCTTTTCCCCACTGTAGTGCGATCCCAGAGTTAGTATATATATAAAAAAAAATATATATATATATATATATATATATATATATATATATATATATATATATATATAGTTATGGAGTGTGGGCGCGTAGCCCCCCACATTGGGTGGTGTGGGGGTGTGGCATAATAGTTAAGGTGTTTACCTTGCAGACACAAGCTGCAGGGTTTGATTCTCATATGGGGTCATTGGCTAGGCTTAAAATGGCTCACAAGGGCAATTAGCCTAGTACTAATCTATGAACCTATGAAGGATGGATATGGCTTCATAATTGCTGATTTCTACCTCTCTGTAATGGAATCACAGTGTCAGTTCTCTAGACATCAGGAAACTTCTAGAGAGCTTGAGATTATAAAAGTTAGGGAAAGGACCACATTTATTAATTATTTACTTTTAGTGCTAATAAGTAGGCACCCTGGTACATTGTCAAAGTCCATTGAAGTAAGTGTTTTTACGTTTACATAGAGCCAACAGAAATTGTTCTATGATAAGTTTACAGATGAACGTTCAGGTAATAGATGGAATAACTGAGTGGGTAGGCCTGGTAAGGTAAATTTCTCTGCTATAATATTAGTTATTTTAATGAGATCCAAGTAGATAGCATTAGATCATATAAATTCAAAATATAATTGAGCATGCTTCTTAGCTTCCTGACATAGTGTAAGGATCTATACTTAACGTTGGTGGAAGAGTCTATCCTGAGTTCATACTCAGCTTTTCACTTCCTAATGGTACATTTATAATTTTTTATTAGTCTGTCTCAGTGCTTTTTTGAAGTAGGGAGACTAAGATCTACTATATGAACTGATTTTCTTTCTTTTGTTAAATAACTTATTGATGATTTATTGATGTGAACATCCACTAAAAGTTTTGTCTTACATCCCCCACTATATTTAGAGTAGATTAGGGCAGCCATCTTGATGCAACTATTTTAGTATAAGTAAAATCTGAGGTGTAAGTGACAGCTTTACTGATGGGTCCAGTAAGTGGAGTACTACCTTGCAATTAATTTAGGACATCCAAGTGTTACAACAGATTTGACAAATCCATAAACACACTGGTATTTGTAGTGGATATGCCACTGGCTTTAAAGGAGGAAATAGCAGATTCACCATCAGATTTAAATAGGGATGAGACACAAAATGGTTTATAAGTAAAAGTTATTTTTGTGAGAACAATATTGAGTATATTGGGTCTCAGTTAGGAATACTGAACGCATGTTCAAATATGCTGGTATTACCAAGGACTAGGAAGTACTGGACATATTTTGTTATTGGCGGCATAAGTCTGCCAGTTAATTACATGGCAGTAAAGTCACCTAGGAGAATAGCTTTGGTAAGGCTAGAGATTTTGTTTGAAGCTAAATAATTGTTGTATTTAGGAGGATACACTGAACATTTTCTTTAGTGTAATCATTGTGTATAATAGAAGACACTGAAGATGATCTGTAGCTAGCAATGATGTGGTATGTAGATTTATTTAGTGTCATATGAAATTCCAGAAGTTCTAGGTAGGGATCATGAAAGAATTGTCTTAAGATAAAGGGTTTTCTGATAAGATTGTCCTGCAAAATTGCCCTGGATTTGAAGACATTAAGTGATAACTCAGGTATACGGAGAGTGATTTCATTACAGTAAAGGCACTTTTTTATGAACTTACAGTTATAGATGTGCTCAAGTATTAGCAAGGTCATAACGTTGAATATCTTTTTGTTTAGAGTCTTAGCGCAGAGTAGTGTCATCATATAATCTGAATTTGAATTTATTTACACTAGTGATGCACTCTGCATAAAAAAAACAGCCCTGTGGATGCATCAAAACCCTTTTCCAGTAAGCAAAAGCCATGCTGAAAAAAGTGAAAAGCAGGAAGATCTGCTAACCATTCCCACCCATGTTGACACATGCTGGATATCTGTAGAAAGAGACTAGCTGTTAAAGTGAATTATTTTACATTTGAATTGCAGCACTATTTTTGGTGATAATACGTACAACACATAACTTTTGTCTTCTCAACCTCTGGCACATGGATTACAAACTCCATCATGTGCTTCTACATGTCTCTTTGAGTAGTGCATCTGAGATCATTCACCTCTACAACACTGGGACATATTCATATTTATAAGAATGGGATGATCTATGTGCTCTCACTATGTCATGGACCGAACTCCAGAAAGACAGTTTACTGTCACCCAAATATTTTTGACCCTAGTGAGAGCTGAGTGTCTGAAGACAACTATCACCAAAACATTGCAGTGGTCAGGTGCAGACTTTCTTGTGTGTGTGTGTGTGTGTGTGTGTGTGTGTGTGTGTGTGTGTGTGTGTGTGTGTGTGTGTGTGTGTGTGTGTGTGTGTGTGTGTGTGTGTATCCATGTGTGCATCTATTCATGTGTGTGTGTGTGCATGTGTGTGCATGCATCCATGCATGCATTGTGTGTGTGTGTGTGTGTGTGTGTGTGTGTGTGTGTGTGTGTGTGTGTGTGTGTGTGTGTGTGTGTGCATCCATGTGTGCATCTATGCATGTGTGTGTGTGTGTTCATGCATCCATGTATGCATGTCTGTGTGTATGTGTGTGTGTGTGTGTGTGTGTGTGTGTGTGTGTGTGTGTGTGTGTGTGTGTGTGTATGCATGTGTCCATCTATGTGTGTGTGTGTGTGTGTGTGTGTGTGTGTGTGTGTGTGTGTGTGTGTGTGTGTGTGTGTCTTTGTTTTACCAGGCAAAGAGCAGAGAATGAACATATTTTTTTTTTTTGCTCCAAAAAAACAAATAAAAACACAAGCAGGAAGGAAGAAAAGGTCACAAGCCACAGGATGCAGGCAATAAGAGCCAAGGAATCCACACCAAAAGAACTTCAGTTCCTGTTATTATTTGGGACAAAAGTGCTTATATCTACACTTGTTTCTGTTGCAATAAACTAGAAGTGATTGTTGGAGTTCCTGGTGTACTTGCTACTTCATTTTTTGGCTGGAAATCCTCTTTTGATGTGGATTCCTTGGCTCTTATTGCCTGCATCCTGTGGTTTGTGACTTTTTCTTCCTGCTTGTTTTTTTTTTTTTTTGCTCTGCAGCTTAGAGCAGTCCAGTGACAACAGTTCAGGGAATGGGCGCTACATGTGCAAGCTGTGACTCTGCCTAGCATGGTGAGTTTCCCATTCATTCAGTACATTGGCATTGTGAGGTACTAATCTGGAGCTCCCCCAATGATATGTCCTGGGCAAGATGTACTTTAGGTTTGGGGTAGGAATACTGGATGGTGGAGGCTTCCACTACTCTCCCCAATCTTTTAAGACTCTGGTCCCAGTCTTAAAAGACAAATGATAGAAGTGAGTTTGTTATTAAAATAACCAGTACTAAGATATCATTAAGTAATCTATTATGGACTGAGTGGGAGCAAGCAATTTAACAGTATTAAGCAGCTTCAGTGCTAAATAATCAAGCCTAAGTGCAGAATAAATAACTTTTGGAAATATCCTAACTTTAAGAAGTTTATGCTCAGCTGTAAGGTAACAAGCATCTAAAAGCATATTCCTGAAAGGTATAACTTCACTAAAAAATGTGACATATAAAATGCAGCATCTACTCCCATAGATAGAGAATGGTCAGCCCTATAAAGTTTGAACCCTTCCAGAATAAAATGAAAATCATGAATCTTTGTCAAAAAAGTTACAGTTCAATAGAAGTAAATTTAAAATATAAGCTTTGAACAATGAAAGATGCAAGATACCTATCAATTTTACTCATGTTGATTGGTTTAAATTTCATTTAGCTGTAAGATTTTTCTTTAACATTGCTTTGTTCTAAGTTTTTGGTAGATGCTAACAAGTTCCATTGTTTTGCCTTTGAATTCTAACAGACTCATTCTACAACTATTAACTGCCTATTTTATAGCATGTTGTTGTCTTTCGGCTTTTCCCTTTTAGGGGTTGCCACAGCAAAACTCCGGTCTGCTAATGATTGGCAGTAGATTTTGACGAACGCCGAGGTGCCAGCTCGATGGTCAATCTTCAACGAAGGCACGCCCATTTACGCATGTCTTTTGAACGCCCACCCAACCGCGGGGAGGACATGCAGACTCCACACAGAAGGCACGCCCCGCACTCCAGCCGAGAATCGAACGGGAGAACTTCTTGCTGTGAGGCAACAATGCTACCGCTGCACCACCGCGCATACATTCATAAATCATAAATCTGGCAAGCATACATTCAAACAGAAGAAATACTATCTTCATTATAGCTACAAAAAGTATTTTCTTGTGAGTGGTGCACAAGAGTCATGTACAACATGTCCTCATGTTTGAGACTTGGTGCAGTTTTAAACTATTTCATGTCAAAAGCTACAGCTTCTGGTCTGTAATGATGAATAGCAATAGTGAACACACAGTACCATTTGACAGGAGAAACAGCCTTAAATCAAGGTCATATAATATCATCTGCTTAAGAAGCTATATTCCTGTGATTGAAGGGTGAAAGTATGAATGTTGTTAACTTTCACTACTTGCCTTCTGCTGAATGTTATTTTCTGCTCCTGATTATTCCCTAGCTCCTACTAACTGTTGCATTACAGGAGCTTTGAAATGCAAGACTATTGTTTATCTTGTTGTTTCTTTCAGTTATCCACTAGCACCCTAGCCTATAATTACTCTCACCATAGTTGAAATCGTACCTGTCCTCCACCACATTAGCCCAAAACTCCATGCTTATATAACTAATTACTACATAGCTGGTGTTTAATCCTGACTATTATACACTAACTTAGTTTTTGTACTGTTTTGGGTTTTACCTTTGCTCCTGTCATTGACCATAGCACTGTTCTAAATTTTTGACTATCCTCCTATTCCCCACCTAACCTCATTGCTCTATTTACTGTTGTCTTTTCTAGAATTTTAGTGCTTCGTACTGCTACAAAAATTGAGCTTGCCTCAGAGTGACCTACAGCAGCAGACTCGAGCATAACAAGCAGGTCTGACCTAGATGCCTTTTAAAATCCCCACTCTTCTAAGTTAACCAAATTACATTTTATTGTACCCTGTATTTAAACTTTTGCTGGCTCCTTGTCTAATATGTACCGCCAGAACGCACCCCTCACTTTGTCCAAGTCTAATTTCATAGACTCTTCTACTAAACCTTACTCTACCTACCTCACTCTTTTTCTCTACAATCATTATTGCTCTTGTCTCTGTTCTCATTCTCTTTCTACCTTAGATTCCTCTTATCTACTTATTTCAAACAGCTCACCCTCCCTTATACTCTACCCTTAATTTACCTTCTTTCTCTCCCTAATAGGCCACTGATTGTCTTTCTCAACAGCTGTTTCCAGCTCGGGCTAGCCCTGCTCCATTCGTCCTTGCTACCACTCTGGCTCACTTTGCTCCACTGCCCTACCCCCATTCCCACCCAACCCATTATAATTTCCTTTATACCATCCACTCCCTTCCCCTCCTTTCCCAACATCCACTGACAAACAACTTTCTGTCAGACTCTAAATACATAACTTCCTTCCCCTACTGTTACACCCTGTCTATAACCTCTACACCTTCCATCAAAAATGATACACCTTATCATTACCACCTCAGTCCTACTTCTTCTCTCTGCTCTAACCTCTTATCACTCACACCTTCCTTATTCTGTTTATGCTCTTCTACCACCTATACCTTTGACATGCATTATACACCTTCCTACTTTCATACCACCCCAGCCCTTTTCAAACTCTCCACCTCTTCTCTTTACAAACTGTCTATATTGCAAACCCACCCTCCTACATACAAATTTAAACCCAAGTTACACAAACATTTATGTACTACTGTAATCCCTCTTTCCACTAATAACCTACTCACATCCAGGGATGTCCACACCAAACCTGGCCCCCTTTCCCCTTAATCAAACACCCCCCTTATCTTCTACCTCCCTTCCTTCCCCAAACACCACTCACTATACCCAGCCTCTTACACTAAACTCATCCATATCTAAGCACCTGGCAATATACCCTCTAAATATTCAAAGCATAACCAACAAAATCACAGATTTCCATGCCTGGATAACACATACAAACCCTCACATCCTTTCCTTATCTGAAACCTGGCTTAAGTCACATATCACTAACAATGAAATTATCCTACAAGGCTATAATATCTATCGCTCTGATAGCTCTGATAGATTCCCAAAAAAAGGGGGTGGTGTAGCCATCCTCCACTCCAATAGCCTCAATCTCTCACCTTTCCCCACACCCATCCCTGACTTTCACCCAGCTGAACTCATCATCCCTAATTGTCATCTTAACCCTCACAAAAAATTAACTATTGCCACCATATGTATCCCTCCTGGAAACAATTCATCCACTTTAGAGAATATCTTATCCTGGTTTTCCCAGAATATTCTTTATGAAACCCTCATCTTAGGCAATGTTTATCTAGATTAGTCTAAACTTAATACTGACTCTCCACAACTCAGCATCAACATGCATGGTTTCCATCAACTGATATCTTCACCCACCCACCTCCATAAAAACTCATCTTCTGGCTCCATAATTGACTGGATACTCACCAACTCCCCTCACCACTACCACAATGCCACTACCCTACCAGACCAACTTAGCAACCATCTCCCCATCATGGTCCTTAGATACACCATCCGACCCCCCAAATCCCAACTTTATAGAAATTACTGAAAACTCTCTAATTTTAATGTAGTCCAATTCAACTCTATTTTATCCACCACTGATTAGCCCATCCTTAAACAAATCCCTCTCAAGTGAAGCAGTTACTAGGTTCAATAGCATCTTCCTGAACACCCTAAACTCCCTTGCTCCCTCTAGGAAGGTTAGAATAAAACCCAATTATGCTCTCTGTCTCGCAAAAGAAACTAAGTCCCTTATGCTAAAAAGAGATAGAGCTTGGAAAGCCTGGATCAAACAAAGGAGTTACCTCTGGTACATAATTATACACACCTCAGAAATCTTACAGAAAACAAACCATTAATGACAAAAAGTCCATTTATAACTCTGCCCAATTCAATAACAAATCCAATCCTCACAAGTTCTGGTATACTATTAACAAAATTCTCTCTCCAGGCTGCCCTTCAACTGACTGCCCCTACCCAAATACATCTCCTCTGGAAACTGTCAATAAATACTTTATTGAAACCATTCAAACACTCATACCTTCCAACTGTAACACAACTTCTCCGCCTACCCCTCCCAAGTCCTTCTAACAAACAACTATTCTCTTTACATCCAGTTCCTACTTCCTACATCAGATCTCTTCTTCACAAACTCAAACCCTGCTCTCCCTCCACTGACAATCTACATCCTACCTTCCTCAGACTTGCTGCTGACTCCATTGCCTATCCAGTATCTATGATAATCAATAGATCTATTCAGGAATCCACTGTCCCAACCCTATGGCAATCCTTTTCACTATTCCCCTGTATAAAGGTGGAAACTCTACAGACCCATCTAACTACCGACCTATAGCTATTCAATCTCCCCTCTCTAAGATTCTCGAAAAATGTATCCACTCATAACTATTCAACTACCTCCTCCAGCATAACCTCCTTACTCCCACTCAGCATGGTTTCCATCCCAACTACAACACAACTACTGCCCTCTTATCCTTTACACATACCATTGCTGAGGCCCTAGACAATAACCAACTCATATCATGTCTCTTCCTTGACCTTTCCAAGGCCTTTGATACAGTCCCCCATCCCCTACTGCTATCTCAACTTGCATATCTCAATATATCTTTTTCCTCCCTTGCCTGATTCTCCAGTTACTTATCTTGCAGGCAGCAATCTGTTAAATGGCTGTCTTCCACTTCTCCATTCATACCTGTCCCAACCGGGGTACCACAAGGTTCCATCCTGGGTCCCCTTCTATTTAATGTTTTTACCAATGATCTCTATACTTCTTGTAAACAATAATCCCTCATCCAATATTCAGACAACTCAACGACTCTCATCTCCATCTCAGACAATATCTCCAATCTCCACACTCATACTCAACAGGCCTTCCAATCCACTGAACAGTGGTTGTCCAGGAATCTACTCATTCTCAACCCTAGAAAGACCAAACTCTTATTATTTTCCCCCGATTTCTCTATCACCTCAAATCCATGTTTACTATTACTTCCTCTAATGACACTGTTATCCAACCTGAAGCTCACACTAAACACCTCAGGGTCATCATAGATGATGAACTCAAATTCAACTTGCACATCCCCCAAAGTATAAAAAAGACTCACCAGAAACTTGGTTTACTGTATCGCAACAAAAAAATTCTAACTACAAATGCCAGACTCTCCCTTGCACAAACTCTTCTCCTCCCCTCCCTTCTATATGCTGCCCCGTACTCACCAGCATCCAAACTACTACCTTAAACAAACTCCAACAAACTTACCACAAGATAGCTAGATTTATCACAAACTCTCCACACAATACACATCACTGCCTTGCCCTAAATACTCTCCACTGGTTAGAATTCCTCCATCTTCTACTGCTGTCACAACTTCAAATGTTAGACTTCATTCTTAACAAACCTTCATCCTGCCCTGCTCTCTCTTCCTTCATCTCTCTTTACACTCTTCTGCAGACTCTCTGTACCTCTAATCAGCAACTACTACAAATCTATCAACCCAAAAAAAATAGTTGGAAAACTCCTATATAAACACTCCATCGCCCAAGCCTGGAACAAATCCACAAGAGACATTTGTTCCATTATTCATCCATCCCACTTTAAAGAAAAAGTCAAACTTTATCTACGCAACTCCAAAATATGTCCTTGTCAAGCCCCTACTTAAGCTCCCTACAACCCTACTATATACCTTTTCAGTCCCTCCACATACAGCTAAGTACTCCACTATCGTGGATACTTATTAAATTCTACAATCAATACTGTTTGACTTAACTCTTTTTGTAAATATGTAAATATATTTTTAGTCTGTAAAAATATTGATATGTATATATCGTGTATGCATTTCTGCTTTGTCTTTCTAACATTCTTGTATAACTGATTTTGACCATATTTTTGACTCAAATGTTTGATTGTCTGTAAACTGTTTGTCTTTTTTGGAGCTTTTCTCCTCAGTTCTCCATTGAAAATGGGCCACAAGCCCAGCTGGACCAACCTGGTTAATAAATGTCAATAAATAAAATAAATAAATTCTTAGGGCATGGTGTGAAGTAGCAGTCAAGATATCCAAATGTGTGCATGCAGCAGCAACAGTTAGAAAAGTTGATTGGCTAGGTATAGATATAAACAGTTCATAATACTGAAAATAAAATGACCTGCCCAGAAGAAGGTAGAAAGACCTTCCCAGATATAATGACATGGTAAATGTGAACACACAGTACATTGTGATGAAAGAAAGAGCCTTAAATCAAATGTATATAAAGTTTGTCTCTGCCACTGAAGTTATGCTCTTGATAACAATAGAAATATGAAATTGTGTCCATTGATAAATACAATGCAAAATAGCATTCAGAAAAGATCCAGACCTCTGAACAGTTGAAACTGGCAGCAGAACAGCTAGGCACTCTGATGCAATCTATTTATATGCATTTTTAATCACTGGGAAATATTTTGAATTTGCAAGATACTTATACAAGGCAGCTTGATAAGATGAGGTATGAACAAGGAAGCTCAATATATGCTAGTTTATTGATTTGGGTTAATGGACAGTGCCAGAATATGAGAATCAGCTAACTTGTGGGCTATCAAGATGGCAGGTCATTAATTAAAACCTACCAGGATGATTAATTAAAGTAAATATAATCTCTGTTGGAGCCGGCTGAGAAGAAAATGAATGTTGTGTCATTAGCCTGCTGATCTCTTCCAGGGGTGATGTGGAGTGTAAGGAGACACTCAAAGGATATGGCTAGTTTTCAAGCCCTGAGCCCAAAATGGGAGAAGGTGCTGCTTGTGGTGGGTGGGTGTAAAGGAATGTGTCATTATGTACATGAGGTATTATCTTTAAGGTTCCATAGTATGTCCATCTGATGACATCAACCCTCCTCATATGTTGGAAGTAGGGCTTAAAAGAAAACAATCCCATGCAAGCTGTTGTATAAGAGCTCCTTATCTTTTGCTGTCCATTCTCAATATATGGTGGCTGTCACCCCCTTAGAAGTGCCTAAGGGAGGAAT
Organism: Protopterus annectens; assembly: GCF_019279795.1. Lineage (NCBI taxonomy): Eukaryota > Metazoa > Chordata > Ceratodontiformes > Protopteridae > Protopterus > Protopterus annectens. The sequence goes on from NC_056726.1 coordinate 253,173,144, forward strand.
TAGCCACCCCCCCACCATATATAGTCTGCCCCAAAATAGACTCACTCATAGACCTTTGGCATGGGTCACAACAGAGGCTGTCATTATTCAGGAAACTGATAGATGGGATAATATATTAGGTAGCAATAGAGAAACCAGATGTTAGGGGTATCAATGTAAATGCAGTGTGTGACTAAGAAACTAAGACAGAATTTTGAGCATGTCATTAATTCTTTGCAGAAATGTTAGTGATTTCACCTACAGAAATAGCTTATTATTTCTGAGCTACATTATGCACTGTTATAGTTCACTGTAGAGAATACACAATTCTTTAATAAATAGTCCCTGTTTATTTACTTATTTGCTATTTACTTATTTGTTAACCATCTAAACCTAGGCGATAAACACAGAACTGCAAACAACAATCGTATAAATAATTTATGCAGTGTGAGTTCCATATATTAGAAAAATAAATTAATTAAAATAAATTTTAAAAGTTAAGAATTTTATTTCTGCTAGGAATTAGGTAGACTCTCTTACAAAGATGTAATTTAAGGAACATTCAAAAGGGTCATTGTCAGAGGAAAGTAGTTAATTCCAGAGGACTGTGACTAAGTAGAAAACATCTCATCAAAGTGAGGTTTCATACTGGCTCCTAGGAACAATCATCAACCCTAGCTTGGTAATCTTAGTCTTGAATGATAATAGCTCCCCCTTTTTTAGTGATATATCGATAGATAAGTCACCTGTGATACATAGTAATGATAAAATATCTACGGTATGCTATATAACAGCATACAACAGAATGACTGTAGAAGTAGAAAATATTATTAAAAGGAAATGGCGGATATTGATCTCTATGCCACAATTGTCAAACATTCTGGTGAATAAGCCATATTTTACATATAGAAACAGTATGAATTTAAGAAGGCAACTTTGTTATACAGACTTTAAAGTTAACACTTTGACATCTCTTAGGGTTAAAAGTGGAACACTACCATGTTACAAATGCAGTTGTTGCAATAATATTTGCAATTAGTTAGAATTTGAGCATCCAATAACTAAGTATAAGTTTGATATGATATGTCAGGCAGCATGTGATACATCTTTAGTTGTTTATTTAGGTACATGTACAAGATGCACATATTTTTATGTAGGTAAATGTTCAAGACGTTTAAAAGATCGGATAATAGAACATGAGTCTGATATAAGAAGAAATGCGATAACAAATGCTCTAGTAAGACATGTTAACGAATATGGTGATAAACATACATTTAAATTTAAAGTTCTAGACGTTGTATATAGAAATATAAGAGGCAGGGACATAAATAATAAACTGGATATTGTTGAGTATAATTGGATATCTAGACTAGATGCTGATAGGTTTCCTGGTTTGAATAATATGGTAACTAGAAAACTTTATTTAGTGGAGAAACAAATGCAATATAAGTAATATAAGTAGACATTTTAAAAGTGCTTATTTATATTTATATATATATATATATATATATATATATATATATATATATAGTTACAAATTTAAATATTTTTTATGTTTTACTGCATATTTTATGTTAATAGTTTGATAATTGTATGCATTATTTTATTGGTTGGCTGAGTCATGTGCTATTATGCATTAGAAAGTATATAATGAGATGTATTTTAAAGTCTGATATTGATTACTGAGGAAGGGTGTATTCCAAAAGCTTTTATCTTGAAAATAAATTAAGAGTTTCTACTACTGCTAACTTTGATTTTTCTAAGTAAAGCTACAGTTCTTAGTGGTTTGCTGCAATTAACTCATTAATTAACTCAATCTTAGTAGGTGCATCAGAAACGTGCTCCAGGAGCTCTTACAAGTAAACAGGAACTCTATTGTACAGGGTATGAAGTGTCAGAAACAAGATTTTATAAACTGACCTTGCAGTGACTGGTAATCAGTGTACATCCCGAAGCAAAGGAGTGCAGTGAGAAATTCTGACTAGAACTCTAGCAGTGAAAGTCTGCATCCACTGGTGCCACTGCAGGTTGCTATCTGCAAGTCCACACTTAAGGACATTACAGCAATCCAAAAAAGAAGACACAAGAACAAGAAACACCAACGTGGGTCCAGGAAAGGCAAATGCATCAGAAACAAACAATACTAAAAAGACAGACTTAAAAAACCTTAAACAAAAGTGTAATTAGGGACTTTGGTGAAATGTTTTAAAAACTTAGGCTCAGTCCTGAGGCCTGCTTGATATGAACAAGTAAATGTGGCATAACTAAACAGCATTGTTATATACTGATAGCCTGATCTTCACTTTCGGGTTAAATGTGCATGCTTCATCGCTTTGGCAGTTGAGTACATTTTGCGATTTAGTGTAGAATACATCAGTAAAAACAAGTTTATATTCTTCTAGCTATTTATCCATCCGTCTATGCATGGGTTGTGGGCAGTTAGCAGAATGGCCATTTATATCAACATCTGATTAGTTGACACCATTTGGTCAATGCAGACAGATGGCCTACAGGTGTGTGAGATAATACCCAGGAAGAAGAATATTACCCCGGGGATTGTGCTATCTTGGTGTTAATATATATATGTATATGTGAAGGTGAGGGCATAGAAGGGGTTGCTGCCCTGCACCAACACTTGTATTTGGCTTACTCTTGTCCAGTGTTTGTTGTTTTGACATTTTAAGCTGCCCTACACCCATATAAACAGACCATGTATATACACACACACACACACACACACACACACACACACACACATTTATTATATATATATATATATATATCTATATATATATATATATATATATATATATATATATATATATATATATATATATATATATACAGATACAGCTTCAGAATCCTGAAATATCACAATCCTGAACTTCATAATCCGGCATAAAATCCTGAAAACTCAAAATCCTGAACCACAAAAACTAAAAATATACACGACACAAAGAATGACAATAGTCCAGTACAAGGATATATAACAGGGTGTGAGGGCATGGGAGAGGTTGCTGTCCTGCAAAAACACTTGTGTTTGGCTTACTCTTGTCCAGTGTTTGTTGTTTTGACATTTTAAGCTGCCCTACACCCATATAAACAGACCATGTATATACACACACACACACACACACACACACACATTTATTATATATATATATATCTATATATATATATATATATATATATATATATATATATATATATATATACAGATACAGCTTCTCTTCAGAATCCTGAAATATCACAATCCTGAACTTCATAATCCGGAACGCAAAATCCTGAAAACTCAAAATCCTGAACCACAAAAACTAAAAATATACAGGACACAAAGAATGACAATATTCCAGTACAAGGATATATAACAGGGTGTGAGGGCATGGAAGAGGTTGCTGTCCTGCAAAAACACTTGTGTTTGGCTTACTCTTGTCCAGTGTTTGTTGTTTTGACATTTTAAGCTGCCCTACATTCGTATCTACAGACCATGTATACAGATATACATACACACACACACACACACACACACACACACACACACATATATATATATATATATATATATATATATATATATATATATATGGTTACCTATCAAAACATCTACTCTTCATAACATCTAAACTCAAAACATCAAGACCATAACATCTAAACTTCAAAACATCTAAAACTCATAACATCGAATCTCAAAACATTGAACACTACAAGGCAACTATAAATAACATCCCACAGAGTTTTTACTATGTTTATGCAGGGGGACAAGCCCCCATGCACCCCCCACACCCCCTGTAAATTAAATATACCAACTCCACGGTTGCACTACAGTGAGGGAAAAAGTTAATTTACTAACCTCACTGTAGTGCGACCTTGGAGTTGGTATATTTATTTTACAGGGGGTGTGGGGGGTGCAAGAGGGCTTGCCCCCCTGCATAAACATAGCAAACAGTGTGTGGGATGTTATTTATAGTTGCTTTGTCGTTTTCTAGTTTTCAATGTCTTGAGATTTGATGTTATGAGTTTTAGATGTTTTGAAGTTTAGATGTTATGTTCTTGATGTTTTGAGTTTAGATGTTATGAAGAGTAGATGTTTTGATAGGTAACTATATATATCTATATATATATATATATATATATATATATATATATATATATATATATATATATATATATATATATATATATATATATATATATATACACAGTGTATACAGCAAATAAATATCAATATATATACAGATATATATATATAGACATATATATATATATATACAGTATATATATATATATATATATATATATATATATATATATATATATATATATATATACATATATATAGTTTCACTTCAGAATCCTGAAATATCACAATCCTAGACTTCGTAATCCGGAACCCAAAATCCTGAAAACTCAAAATCCTGACCCACAAAATACTGAAAATACGCAGGACATAAAGAATGACAATATTCCAGTACAAGGACACAGAGAAACACATACAAGACAAAGGATAGCACATTTCACCAAGTATGGGCAGGGGTCAAGCCCACACCCCTTGCTAATTAAATATATAAACTCCAAGATTGCACTCCACAGAAAAAAAAGACAAACATACCATTACGTGTTCATGACTGCCTGTTGTAACCTTAGTAACATTCCCTTTTAACTTGCTATACTACAACATAACTCATGATAGTGTAGTGAAGTACAATCTTGGAGTTGATATATTTAAGCAGCAGGGGGCGCAGAGGTGCTTTCCCCTGCTTATATTTGGTGGAATGTAATCTGCTTTGTGTTCTCTGTAGTCAGTATATGTATCCTGTGTGTTTTCTGTCTTTTGGGATTGAGGATTTTGAGTTTTCAGGATTTTGAATTTTCAGGATTTTCAGCTTCCAGATTATGGGTCTACTTGCCTTCGTCGAATTTATGGTTCTTCAAACTCACTTTAATGAAAGAGCAGTATGCCTTAACCTCAGTATGCTGAGTTCCCTTTAAGCAAAAGTGATGCTGATAGTGCGAGACACATAAATAGACATATGCACTAGTTTTGTTGCATGTTGGCTATGCCGGCAGGTTGAAAGATGTTGAAGTTGTTTAAAAGGAATTTTACAGCACTTGGAGCTTGCACATGGGGGTCGCACTACAGTAAGGATCAGGGAATCCACCCATGTTGTCACTGTAGTGCAATCTCAGCATTGGTATATTTAATTTGTGGGGGGGTTAGGGGTGCAGCCCCTCACATGGGTGGTACATGGGGGGCTTGACCCCCTTCAAAAATATGGGAGAATGTGTTTGTGTTTTTTTTATATATTATAGATTGTTTCAGAGATATGTAATTCGGCAGAGAGCTGTTTTGTAATTGTGAGATTTCACTAAAGTGGGTTCATTGATTTATGGTTGAATGAACTGTAAATTTGATGAAGGAAAGTAGACATATATATATATATATATATATATATATATATATATATATATATATATATAGAGAGAGAGAGAGAGAGAGAGAGATAAATAAGGGATTGTTACATTCTTTCAATGCACCACAATATTGACAGCAAGAAGGATGAAAACAGAAACTCCAGCACTAAGCTGCACATGTGTGTGTAAAACGTTTGCCATATGCAACCAACAGAAAACAAAATCACATATGTTTTTTTTTTGTGGAGCGGGGGAATTCCCTGCTAATTATATATACTAACTTCAAGCTCACACAGTCCCCAGAGAAATGGAATATTCCCTCAGCCAGGAATCATCAATCTAGCACAACTGTCAACTTTCTGCATATGCCAACCTTACCTGATCGACATTCTTGCTGTTGACATTGTGGTGTGTTGACTTATTGCAGTAGAAGTAGATAGATAGATAGATAGATAGATAGATAGATAGATAGATAGATAGATAGATAGGTAGATAGATAGATAGATGTTCAGATTTTTAATGAATTTTCAATGTGAAAAAAAATTACATTTTACATTTATTTTCTTGTGTTGACCAGGTTAGTCCCACTACACTAGTAGCCTCTTTACAAAGGAGACCCATGGTGGTTTTTATACTACTAGAGGAAATTTGGGCAGGCATTAATTAAATTCCCCAACTCATCTTTGTTGTGAGTGAGACTCATTTTTGCATGAGCACCTCTTGTTTCTATTCCAGGCACTTAGGTGGCCCAGAGAAATAGGGAGACAAATGGAGAGATAAGGGGATAATGGAGTGTTGAGAGAAATGGATGAGAAAGCCAATATTGAGACTGGAAAATATGTACAGGATTCTGAGATGTTTCTAAGGAATCTGTTTGATGGAGATGAGTCAACAAATGGATGTATAATTCCAACTCTCCAGTTGACAGGGATGCAGGATGATTTACTCAAAGAAATGGTGAGGGTGCCCTAATGGTTAAGGTGTTTGCCTTACAAACACAAAGTGCTGGGTTTGAGTCTCACAAGGGATACTTGGCTAAGCTTAAAATGGTTTGCAAGGGCAGTTAGCTTAGTACTAATCTATGAACCTATGATGCAGAGTGAGACAGGGAATGAAAGAGACATTTCATGGGGGGACATTATGGAGAAAACACAAAGGAAGAATGCAGAAACAATCCTGACGAATAGTGGTGAGATGGAAAGAAAACATATGCAGCAGAACAAAAGAAGGCAAAAGAGAAATAGCAAAAAAAAGGCAGAAGAAAATTAAAAACAGAAGTAAGTGTTAAGGATTCAAAGTAAAGAAGACAAAAAAATGGACAAGCATGAAATGTGGGACAACTTAATAGCTCCTTTGGGTATAAAAGCACATGGGATAAGAGCATTTATTCTTATTAACAGAGGCATTTTGTGACATTTTAAATTAGGCTGTTTTTTAATGAAAAATTTTCTTGGAGAATATGAAAAAGAGAGAGACATGGTAACCCATGGAATATTTATGTTATAAAAGCATTTATCAGAGAAAAAAAAAGAAAAAATTGTGTTCAATTTTGAACAGAGGTGGAAAGAGAAACTTTGAAAGGTCATTGAAAATGTTATGTAAAGAAATATGGATGTTGCAAAAGTTTATGATAAGTGGTGGTTTATGGACTGGGAGATTAATTTTAATATTGTGTAAAAATCGAAAGAGAAAAAATAATACATATACCAAGCATGATAAATGCGGAGCAAAATAGGAGTGTCATAAATTACTGGGGACAGCCCAAAACATTTTTTTGAAAAGAGGGATAGTTGATAAGTAATTGTAATAAAAGAAAATGATGAATGTGAGGGAAAATGGGAAGACTGAAATGTTACAAATTTAAAAATATTGGGCATTTATGGATGGACTGTAAAAATGAAAATAAGAGGAAAAAGAAAAAAATAGAAGAAAATAAACAAAGGGCCAGATTCACGATGGCTTGCACGGAGTCTAAGAGTAGAGTAAGACTCCATGCAGCCACCATGTTTGATGAGCGATCCAGGAACAGCCTGCAGGGGCGTGCAAGAGAGCTCCTAAAACGGCTCTTACACGGACAGGGCTGGGATAACCAAATTACCTCAATTGCAGGTGAAAGGCATGCAAATGAGGTAGATTTGCAATTCAGGAAACCCGAACCTGCCCGAGTAAGAGCAGTGTTATTTGCAGAAATGTACTCAGTTGACAACTGAGTACCATTCTGCAAATAGCAAAACGGAGCTGTGACAGATCCAAATAAAGGTTGCATCCAGTGCAGGAAGCATGCCAATGACCAAATATAAGGCCATTGGAAATGTTTCCTGATGCAATATGAAAATAAAAATATTTTTTTTTCCTCCAATTTCCAATGTTTAAGCGTAGCGCAACACCGCGCAAATGGGCTGCGCTCTAAAACCCAGAAAACTAAAAATTAAATCCCACAAATGTGGATCTTATTTAAATTGTTAATGTACAATGCAAGGGAATGGCAGGCTGAAGACAACATGGCCACTGAGTAGAGGTTGGTAAGGGGGGAAGCTCAGTCTAAGAGTTATAACCAAGCATTAGTAGGCAATCCTATGTAAATGAGGGTTAGGATAGGTCATAGGTTCATATTAGGCTATCTGCCCAAGGGCATTTATAAGCCTAGCCCATAGTTATGTGGCTTTCGCCACCCCTTTAGTTTGAATAAAAACTATGCCTATCATTTTGCTGTGCCTCTGTCAGGCAGTGACACTGAAGTAATCCCTGGGGTATATCTGCAATCTCCCATCCATTGGTCAAGATTCCTCTTGAACAAGGCCAGAGAGGTGCTCTGCCTCACATGTACCGGGATTTTGTTCCACAGCATAGGGAGTCTCTGGGTGATGAATCTGTCCCTCCAGCACGTTCTATTTATAACCGTGTCAAGGTTTAAGTCTCCCGCCCTTGTGGTTCTGAGGGATCTAGATTTTTTGAGGTGAAGCATATTCATCAAATCTGGGTTTGACATGGCCTTATATGTCAGGCACAGGTCACCTCTGAGCAAGCAGTATGAGACTGAATAGAGCTGGAGTTCTTTCAGTCGGGCAGCATAAGACATATTTTTGAGACCCTTTATCCTTTTGGTGAGGAACTTTTGGGGCCTTTCAAGCTGCAGCAGGTGTCTGGTCAGATACATTTGTACTCAATCATAGGTCTAATGAGTGATGAGTACAGGGGGACGATGACCTCCCTTGATCTAGATGTGAATCCCTTCATGATCAGGTGGGCGATATAGAAGGTTTTCCTAACTACTTTAGCAACATGAGTGTCAAACGAAAGGCTACTGTCAACCTGGATCCCCAGATCCCTAGTGACTTTTTCTGTGCTCAGTGGATTGCCACCTATATGGTAGCTAGGGGTAACCATGTTTTTCCCGAAGGGTATGACTATGCATTTTTTGGCGTTTAACTTCAGGCCATGGCTCTGGCACCAGTTATCCGTTTCTGTGAGGCCCTTCTGGAGGATATCTGCATCAGATGTGTTTTCGACTATGGCGCCCAGTTTGCAGTTATCTGCAAACTTTGTCAGCCATAACCCTCCTGTGTTTGCTTGTACTTCAGAAAAGTAGATGCCGAACAAGAGTGGACACAGGACTGAGCCCTGTGGGACACCACTTGTGACAGGCTTTGAGTCTGACATGGCTCCAGCAACTCTGACCCTGTGGGTTCTGTCACTTAGCCAGTTTGCAACCCATCTTGTGATGTATGGGTTTACATTCAAGCTGATGAGTTTTTCGATGATACCTGAGTGGGGTATTGTGTCGAAGGCCTTTGCCAGGTCGAGGTAGGCTGTATGGACTGCCTTTCCTCATCAATGGCCTTGGTGACTGTCTCGAAAAAGTCAACCAAGTTTAAGAGGCAGGATCTGCCTTTGACAAAGCCAAACTGGGTTGGATCCAAAGTCTGCAAGTTCCCTATGTCTTTATTTATGAGTTCCATTATGATCCTCTCCATGGCTTTGCAGATAAGGTTTGTCAAGCTAATGGGCGGTAATTTCCAGGGTCTGTGGAGGCACCGCCCTTATGAAGTGGGACCACAGTCGCCAGGCGCCACTCCTTGAGTGCGTATCCTGAGGTGAGGCTAAGATTAAACAGCTGTCCTAACTGTGGGTTTAATTCCTCGTTGAGTTCGTGAAGCACACAGCCGGGGACACCATCCGGTCCCATGGATGCTGTGTTTTTGCCTTAGTGAGGGCAGTTCTCACCTGGGCGTTGGAGATGTTTGGGGGCTACAATCCTCTGGAATAGATATCTCTCCTTTTGGGGAGGGATAAGTTTGCACTGAACCTGTCAGCCAGTATGTTGGCAATGTGTGTAGGTTCAGTAATTTTCACATCATTTTGAACTAATTCTGAGCATATCTGGGAGTTTCCTCCTAGGTTTCTAACATAGCTAAAGAAGGCCTTATGATTGTCTTTAGAGTCCTTGGCGATTTTCTCTCAAAATTTGCCTTGGATGATTTTATGAGAGCTCTTAGTTTTTACTTATAATGATCAAAGGTGTCTTACCTTTCAAGGATTTTGTTCTATCTTGTAGTAGCTTCCTCCTTTTGTTGTAGAGCTTGTTTATGGCTGGGGTCCACCAGACTGGACGCTTGCCTTTGGTACAGAGAGTCTTACTTTTGTTTGGGATTGCCTGATCCATGCAGTCCTGTAGGTGCTGGTAGAAGGCATTTGTAAGTGATTCAGCGGTTTGAGTAATGTTTACCACTGGCTCAGGGGCCTTAAAGGAGACCACACTAGTTTTAGAAGTGTGAAATCGGCTTTTGAGAAGTTTTTCACTGTGGTCTTTTTGTTTCAGGTGGGCGTGATGAGGCCCTCCAGCGAGATTAGTTTATGATTTAATGTCACCAGTGAAGGGTATACTTCGGTGTTGAACATTTTGATCCCATGTTCGTGATGATGAGATCAAGTATGTTTTCTCCTCTTGTGGGGATGGTGACTAGTTGTTCCATGGCATTTGAGTTTATGAACTCCAGGAATCTTTGGGTTAGAGTGTTCGGGCTTGAGTAGTGTTCCCAGTCTATATTAGGGTAGTTGAAGTCACCTAGTATGATGGTGTTTGGAGATACATTTATCCCCTCCAATGTTTTCAGGAAGGCCATGTGAGGTTCCTGAGTTTGAGAGGGTGGCCTGTAACATGCTACAAATTGCAGAGCAGTCTTGCCTATGGTTAATTGCACCTGGATGGTCTCCGATGCATCGTGCATTGCCACCAACCTTGAGGTGTGGGTGTCCTTTATGAATATGGACACCCCCCTCCTTTCTTGGTGTTGTCCGGATTTTGGGGCGGAACATGATATGAGGTGAAACCTGTTAGTGCTGGGGTGCTCTCAGGAGCCTTGAACCAGGTTTCTGTGACAGCACAGACATCGATGTTCTCCATATTGAGAAGGGCCTCGAGTGCGTGCATCTTGAGATTGAGACTTCTAGCATTGAGCAGCATTACCCTTAGTTTTTTTCCTTTTTGGTGTTCTAGGGTGGTAGGTTTAGAATTTGAGCCTTGCCTAAAAAAGGCACTATGGGGTGGCAAGAGCCTTTGCCAATATCCGAAGCCCAGGGTGACAGGTGCAAGCCGTCCCTTAAGCAGCGTGGCTTGTCCAGCATGTCATCCCAGGCAGACAGACATTGGATCCCCTTTGAATGACACCAGAATTTAAGCCAATTATTAAAGCTGATCATCTTATCACTGTATTGTGGCATCATTCTAGGTGAAGGTAGGATACTGCTCAAGGTCAGGGTCATACCTGCCTGGGCTACATAATCAGAGAGCTCCTCGATGTCCCTTTTCATGTAGTCCAAGGAGGTACGTCTCAGGTCGTTGACACCAGCGTGGACAATGACTGAGTCGTACTTGTACCTGCTGTTGAGAGACCTAAGTGCTTGCGTTATGTGGCGGATTCTAGCACCCGACAGGCAGCTTACTGTGACCTTCTCTTTACTCAGTCTGGTGAGCGGGACATCAGTGTGTCTGACTATGGAATCACCAATGACAAGTGTGTCTGGCATTTTGTTTGGCCTTAAGGGCTGTGACTGTTTGACACTCTGACTGTGTGGTCTATGTGTTGCATGTGTTGGGTCGTGAGGTGGTAGTTGTTTGGGTGTCTGCTTTGGTGGCCTCTGCTGTTTTGGTAAATTTTTGATCAGAGCCTCCAGTATGTCTTTGTGTGAGTATGTGTATGATTTGAAGTTGTGATGGTACCATGTGTGACTGGGTATGTATTGTGTGTGGTTACCTTCTCCTCCTGTCTGGTCTTGCCAGTCCTATGTTGAGAGAGCTCAGCCTCCAGTTTGGCCGTATAGTTGCATCTCTCGCATGTATTTGTGTTTTGTGGGAGAAGGAGAGGATTGTCTGTGTACATGAGGCAATTGTAACATTGCCTCAATATTCCCAGGTTCACCAGTTGAGCTGGAGAGGACACTAGCAACTGATCCCTCGACATACTAGAAGTAGTAGATAAAGAGACTTTTAAAGGACTCCGGGGGAAGTGGGTTTTAGGCTGGTGGGGTACTACCTATAATAAGAGTGCTTTATCAAGGTGCAAGTACTGTAGGAGTAAATGCTAGGCTTTACAGATAGAGAATAGTCTACTTGGGAATCAAGTAGAGATGAACTTTTCAGTTATAGGATATGCTGGTTAGATCAGCAGTACAGCTCGAGGAAGGTAGTTCTAAGCGAAAATTGGAAGAGTGGAATTTAGATGGCCCAAGTGAATCGCAAGTTTACATACCAAATGAGCACAGTCATTGGAGTGTAGGATTAGGATAAGGGGAGTAACAGAGTAGAAGATAGGTGACATCACGAGGGGGGGTATGTATGAAAGAGATGAAGCTCATTGGAGCAGAGTGGCATGTGTCTGCTATCATTTACACATCATGGAAAGAGGTGTGTCAACAGGTAGGCTAGGGAAAGGCAAGAAATGGAAGGTGTATGCCGTGGATAACACCAAAGTTTCTTGCTGAGTGTGCATGCGTGTGTGTGCATGACTGTAAACCCGAGTAAGACAGACTGCAGGTGTGTAAGCGTGAGAGCGTGCGTTTAAGATGGAGTAAGCATGTATAAGGCTGTTTAAAGGGTTGTAAGAGTGTTTGCAATGGTGTGTGTGCGTTTTAACCCGAATAAGCAAGTTTTCATCCGTGTAAGCATGTGTGCACATGTGTTAGCTGCTGTGCGCATGTTTGCACTTGTGTGCACGGCGCTCCCCCCTGAGGAAACAGAAAGGAAAAAGGAAGCACAACAAATAGTAGGAAGCTACCAGGGAGTACTAGCAGAGCTAGCAGGTGAAAACAATCAGAATCAGGCAATTACACAGGCAGTACACTAGCCCAGCCCAGCCTAGCACTTAAAACTCTGTAAACAACAGTCCATTATGTTTCTCACAACAGACACTGCAGTAAGCTAATAGAAGTGAAAACTGAAAAAGCTTTACTGAGACAAAGAAATGTTAGGGGCTGCCATTGCTGTTATAAGGCAACATATGCAACATGCTGAGGGTGGTGACAATGGAAATGCTGCTGCACAACCCATAGTGAGGAGACAGAAAAGAGTGTGCAGGCCCAGAGTAACCTACCAGGGGCTGCATGAGCTGGAGATAGTGGAGTGCTATAGAGTGGACAGAGGCCTCCTGCAGAAAATTGTTGAGCTGTGCAGGCCACACCTCACACACAGAACCAACAGAGGGGAACCCATCCCAGTGGAAACCAAGTTATGTGTTGGCCTAAGAATATTAGCAACAGGTACCTTCCAGAGACCAACTGGTGATATGATGGGGACATCACAGGCATCAGCATCCAGGGTACTGCACCAGTTCCTGGATGCCATGTCAGCACATGTCAGTGATCATGTATATTTCCCCAATTCCCATGAGGTACTGTTCAGCAATATGCATCTCTTCCAGCAAATAGTGGAATACCCTGAGGTAGTGGGTGCAATAGACTGCATGCACATATGCATCAAAGCAGCAGTGGGCGAGCAAGGTAGGGTCTACTTCAACCGCAAGGGCTTCCACTCCATCAACTGCCAGGTCGTGTGTGATGCCTAGGGCATAATACTGAATGTGTGTGCAGGCTGCCCTGGAAGCTACCATGACCAGACATTTGCCAATGGGGACATCCCACATGGTCACCTAGTGGGGGATGCTGGCTATGCACTGGAGCCATGGCTGATGACACCCATCAGAAATGCACACACACCTGAACAAGAATGCCATAATGAGGCACACGCACAAACACGTAATGTAATAGAGCATGTGTTTGGTCTGCTCAAGTCACGGTTCCAGTGCCTGAACACATCTGGTGGAGCCTTGCAGTACTCACCAACTACATGTACCCAAATTGTCATGGTATGTGCTATGCTACATAATATGATCCTGCAAAAACAGCTGCAGCAGGACCAGCATAGGCCTGGGCCAAACAGCCCCCCATCATTGCCAAGGCCATCACAGGCAGAGCGTGACTCGGAGAAGGAACAACCTGTGCCTGCCCCAGTAGGCAGAAAGAGGCGTGCCCAGAATGCTTTGGCAAAGAGGCAACACACAGCACATACACTGGCTCAGTAGGAACTCTGGAAATGATACCTCTCTCTGACTCGCACATATAGTAAAAGGGATGGCTAAGTTGACACTACCTGCTTTCAAACATGTACAGGGAATGTAGTATGTGCATCCGACATAGGCAGCCCTGCAGCACCACCTAAGGCATGATTGCCATGTGTTAAGCAATATAAAGCAGTGCTAAACAGCATTTACCACTATGTAGTATATGCAAACAAAATCGCACACACCAACTAGCACAACTGTGGTCAATGTTGAGTAATATTGGGCAACGTCCAACAATGTTGATGAATATTGAGCAATGTCGGACAAGCCTGGTCTAAGTAGGGCATAGCTGAACAAAAGCCAACATGCTCAAATTTGCTTAACTGGCCCTTAAGCAGTCTGGTCTGCTCAGTATGAAAATATAAAGCAGTGATGGGCCTCGAACCCAGCATACTGTGCACTATAGTTAAAGTACTGAACCACTAAACCATGACAGTACTGCAGTCGTTAGCCTGTATGAAGGAATGTTGATAAATCTATGCAAAGTATCTCATGGAAACCCTGCAGGCACAGCATAATCCCTGTCAAGTTATGACACAAAAGTGAGTCCTGCAAGAAGAACAGAACCTGACTTCCAACACACACAGTATAAATGTTAATATTGGTCATGTTCACACACATCAACAAATGTAGTGGACCTCAGATAGCAACATACTGAATGGTCACACTGGGCATGCTCACACACTTGAATAAATGAGACAAATGTCAGGCAACAAAACACGGAAAGCCTGAACTGGGCATGCTCACACACTTAGGCCATGTCTGAGTACAGCAGTGGGCCACGCATATCTGGCAGTTGCATGTGTTAACCCAGGAACCTGTCACTATCCAGCAATCCACCATGTGCACACAGTTATATGAAAACAGACACATCTGTAATATAGTGGAACCCTGTCATAATCAAATATGTTCTGCAGATACCAAAGTTGTTCATAGAAACTGGTAAAGCAAATACGATAAAGACCTGCAAACAGTATCAGCAATAAACATTGTGCATCCTGAACATTAGCATAGGTTCAGAGGTCAATACTAGGCTATCTGCCCTAGGGCATGTACAAGCCTAGCCAGAGTGTGTTTGGCATTTGCAACCCTGTCAGATTACTACACTGTGTGTGTGAATAGTAAGTCACGCAACATAGCCCATGTACGTTTAGGCTAGTGTGCCTCTGTCTAGCAGGGACACAGAAGATATCCCAGGGGTAAACATATGATCACCCATACAGTTGTCAAGATGTCTCCTGTAGGTGGTCAGTGGGTGGCTCTGCCTATGTGAAACTGGGATTACAATCTGGAGTGAGTGGAGCCTCTGGGATAAGAATCTGTCCCTCCAGCATGTCCTATTAACATCTGTGCTGAGGTATACATCCCTGGAGTGTGTAGGTCCAAGGGAGTTGGATATCCTGAGGTGGAGCATGTCCAGTAATTCTGGGTTGGGTATATCTGTAAACAACAGGCACACATCATATCCGAGTAGGTGGTAAGCGACTGAGTAGAGCTGGAGTTACTGCATCTGAACTGTGCAGGGCATCTGTGTGAGTCCCTAGATCTGCTTGGTGAGGAACCTCTGTGGCCAGTACAGTTGCTGCAGGTGTCGGGTAAGGTACACCCCAAATGTGGCATTGTAACCAAGCATGGTTGTGATGAATATAGGGGCACAATGACCTCACTCGATCTAGATGTGAAACCATATGGGATAAGGTGGCCCACATAGAAGGTGTGTCCAACCACTTTGGCAACGTGAATGTCAACGGCGACAGTACGAACAAGTCATGTCCCCAAACACCTAACAACTCCTACCGTATGTAATGGAGTACTACCTATGTGGTAATGTGTGGGCATGTTGTTATTCCCAAAGGGGATGACTATGCAACTAATGGCATTTAGCTGTAGGCCATGGCTCAGACACCAGTCATCCATCTCTGTGAGAACCTGTTTGAGTATGCCTGTGGCAGCTGGAGAGTTGATCATGGCACCCAGTTTGCAGTCAAGTGCAAACATGTTCAGCCATATTCCCCCTGTGGTAGCCTGTACGTCAGACAAATATAGTACATCAGACAAATATATACTGGACAAGAGAGGTCCCAGGATCAAGCCGTGTGGGATGCCACATGTAACTGGTGTATAGTCAGGCATAGCACCTGCTATTTTGACCATGTGGGTGCTATCCCTGATCCAGGTAGCAATCCATCGTGTGAGATATGTGTCCATATTGACGCTGGTGAGCCTATGCATAATGGCCCAGTGGGTTATTGTATTGAAGGGTTTTGCAAGGTTCAGGTAGGCTGTGTGGACAACCATCCCTATGTCGATGGACCTGTTAACCATTTAAAGAATACAAACAGGTTCAAGAGGCAAGATCTGCCCACAACAATGCTGAAATGTGTAGGACACAATGTCTGTAGGTTCCCAATGTCTATGTGTATGAGTCCCATGACAATACGCTCCATAACCTTGCAGAACAGGCTAGTTAGGCTTATAGGGCAATATTGTCTGTGGTTCGCTGTGGCACCAACTCTGTGGAGTGGGACCACTGTTGCTGTACGCCATTCCTTCGGTACATATCCTGTAGTAATTCCAATATTGAACAGTGATGTAATGTGAGGGTTACGTCTGTCATGAAGCTCATGTAAGATGCAGGCTGGGACACCATCTGGTCCCATTGATGCTGTGATGAACGCTTTGGGGAGGGCAGCACTCACCTGTTACTGTGTGATGTCAGGGAGGTTATACTCTGTTTGGATGGATAGTTGCTCCTTAGGGGGTTGTGGGGGAGACATCTGCGCTGAACCTGTTTGCCAGGATGTTGGCAATGCCAGTGGGTTCAGGGTACATTTAGTCAGTATGCAGTAACTCACAGCATATCAGTGAGTGTCCACCCAGGTTCCTGACATAACTGAAGAAGGCCGTGTGATAGCCCTACATGTTTGGTGCAATTGTCCGGTAGAAGCGACCCTTAGAAAAGTTCATGAGTGATCGTTGCTGCCTGCTAGTACAGATCACAGATGCCTTCCCAGTCTGGGATTGTGCTCTATCATGTAGTAGCATCCTCCTGATGTTGTACAACTTATTAATGGCTGGGTCTACCAGACAGGTCCCCTACCATTAAAGTAGTGAGTCCTGTTGTTATTTGGGATAGCACAATCCATGCAGTCCACTAGGTGGCCATAGAATGTGTATGTAAAGGATTCAGCAGTGTGAGCCGTATTTGCCACTGTCTCAGGGTGTCTGAAGGATACCACCTTGCTTTGGTGAAGTGAGACATTGGCTCATGAGAAGTTCACCAAGATTACCCAGGATGGGTGTGTGGAGGGAATATGTATGTCCAGTGAGATACATGTATGTTCTGACCTTATCAATGAGGGGTATATCGCTGGTTTGGAACACAGAGTCCCCATGTTGGTGATGATCAGGTCCAATATGTATTCCCCCTTGTGGCTGTGCTGACTGGTTGTGCCATAACATATGAGTCTACAAATTGTAGCGACTGTTGGGTGAGGGTGTTGGGGCTTGAGTAGTATCCCCAGTCAATATTTGTGTATATGAAGTCACACAATATAATGGTGTTTGTGGAGACCTTCATATTCTCCATAGTTCCCATGAAAGCCGAGTGTGGTTCCTGAGTTTGGGAGGGTTGTCTGTAGCAGGCAACAAACTGAAAGGCAGTTTTGCACAATGGTAGTTGTATATGTATGGTCTGTGATGCTTTGTGCAGTGCTACTAACCTGGAGGTGTGTGTATCTGTGATGTATATGGATACTCCCCCTAGTTGTGTTGTCTGTTCCAAGTCTTGTTGTCAGAACTCATGGTATGAAACATAACCTGAACACATGCACACATGCACACACGCACACACGCACACATGAACACATGCACACATGCACACATGCACACATGAACACATGAACACTAATACACTCCTCACTACAGCACATACACACACACACACCAGCAATCCAACGCATACTCTATAGTGGGTGAAGGTGAGTGTCAGTATCACAAGGTAAACAGTCACCACACACATGTCAGCATGCAGAATATGTGTTGCACAAGACCATGCAGTGCAAGTGTAGACGGCCCTATTTAATGGCAGTATACATGACTTTGATGCAACTGTGTAGTTGTTCAGTGATTGGCTACACCCTGGAATACAATGTTTACATGGACACAACATTGCTGTGCAGGTATTATCAGCTCTGCAATGCCCTGTGCACCATCACTCACAAGTATACATGCCATGGCTGCATGTGTTATCTGTCTGACACATAGATATCCATGTCTGAGTACAGTGTCTGTGTCCATAGCAGATAATAGTGGGCATGGGTGTAGCACATGCATGCTATGTACACACACGGGATGTGTGGTGCATGTTGACGTGAAGGAATCCCAATGCTCGACATGGCCAGTGTACAGTAGTTATGGTGAGTGTGGGACATATTGCAAATATGTCAGTGCCAGACATGGCATGGCATGCTACACGACTGCAACATTAAACACCACACATACCCAATGTGTGTCAAGTGACCTATACACCCACTAGCATTTCAGGACATATATGTGACACTTTGGATGGTGACTGCTGTGCATATTGTGTGTACTAGCATATGTAAGCACACACACAACATGCTATGCATATTGTGTATAGGTGCATATGTTTGCAAACCCACAACAATGAGGTGCAAAGCAATGACGGCTATGAGTGGTACTGTCACTGTAACTGGATGGGGTGTAGTACTCTGTGCCATCATCAACATGCATCTTGTGGTCACTCACAGCTACTAATGTGTGCAAGACCACTGCCTAGCATGCTGTACCTGAACTGCAGTGCCGTGGCTACGTTCACAATTACACAGCCACCTTTTACATGTGGGTGAGGTGCCCAATAGGGAGCATTGCCTAACATGACTGAGTTAGGTGCTGCAGAGTGTTGCACAGCCCCATGATAGGCCTTTACCCCTGAGGTACATCATGTGTGTGTGCATGACATCTGGGATACTGAAGTGTGACATTACAGCGGGTGTGTGGTAATGCCAAATGTAGCATGTTTTTGTGTACTGCGTATAATACACATGTTCTGTTGTGTATAGCTGTAGCAACTATGCATATCCAATGTGCAGTACAGTATTGCCACAATTGTGTCTGCTGCACTGTGCATTGCATGTGATTGAGGCAGCTACTGACTTTACTGAGATGACTGATGTCTCACAGCAAACATGCACAGCATGCATTATGCGTAGGTGTGTTACGTGTACATGGCCTACACCTCACCTATGACATGCACATTTCATTACCAATATTAAAGTGTTAACACACTCACCAGCATGTATCGTCTGCCCTGCTGTCACACCAGAGGGACCTACAAGAATATGACACAGTTTGTCAGTGGCCACAACTGTGGCATTGCTACTGTGAGTGTGCTAAATGACAGTGGAACAACAGTCAACAGTCACAGGTGTACGGATACTATTCCAAATATCAGTATTGCACACGATAGGCAGCACAACTGCTAAACACACAGTACACATGTCACATATGCATATTCTAACAATACAGGTAATGGTAGTCTACAGCTAGGGCATATTACGGGCACGCTCCATGTCATCCTGCTAGGTGGCTCCAGCCTCCATGATGACACATGTGTGATGCTGTTGCTGCTGTAGGCCAGGAGCCACCATGCTTAGGAGCAGCTCCTCCACTCTGGTGAGAGGGGATGTATGGCCGCCCCACCACCTGTGGCAAGCTGTTCCCTATGGATATCAGACGCATGCTGCTGGACATGTCTAATTAAATCACTGCAGTGATGGCATACCTGCTCATATGTCCGGTTATGCATGCCTATGTCATTTACCCGGCGAACAAGGTCGTGCCACAGTGCAGTACGCTCATGCTGGTGCTGGCTGGCCCTGGAAAAAAGCAGGTTATAGTGCTGCACCAGGCTGTTCTGAATTTCCTGCTCCTCCGCAAGCCATATACGATGGATTACGTTGATGAGCCATAACCCTGGAAGACAATTAAACAATATGTGTGAGCAAGTCATGTGGCACACTTAACATTATGACGTACAGATATAATTTAACTGCCATATATAGTATCTATCTGTCTATCAGAGGATATGCACGTTCAATACCACATATCAGTGCTCAGCCCACAACTGGCTGACAGTGCCTGCCACACTCCATATAACAAACCAGTATACACCAGTAGTCGGCACACTGTTTGGGATACAATGCACAACCTTGCCCCGGGGGTATATATCAAGCTAATGCATGAAGAAATATGTCATCCAATGCAATGAATGTAATGTACATTTACAGTATTACCAGTAAACCACTCTAGTCTTTGATGCCATACTCCTATCTAACATATGTGCACGGTTGTTAATATAGCTGGCATACTGCTGTAACAGAGTATACATGTTACTAGGTACACACACATACCCTGTAACACACATGTGATTGCAGGCATGGTACAGGCATCATTACACACACATCAGACATACATACAACACACAGATGTATACCGACACAGATGAGCATTACCTGTGTACCTTATAGTACTGTGTGCCCCTACTTACAGATACCTATGCCTGAGGTATGTAATCTGTGCAGACTACAGGAAACACACAAGACAGTGTTACCAGGGACTGTGAACATACACCATACTGTGCTGTTAGGCCTACAGCTTCAGGTAGTACAACAGTTCATATGTGAGCTGGAGTGACCAGCAGTACCACTTACTGAGCATACATGTATTGCTTCCGCCTACAATGGGACACCACAGTTGTACACAAGGAACTATGTCACAACATATGCCATCCTACTATGTCTGCATCCCAATAACTGACACATCTTTCTCTGGCCTCACACCTAGGACACAAACTACCATGACAGACATAACCTCACACCAAGCTATCACACCTTTACAAACCTTGCACACAGTCACTGTCACACTCATTCCACCTCACATAGCAGGTATTGCACTGAGTACATGTGTGTGTGCATTGTGTCATAGGTAGGTAATACGCTATTGGCCCTAGGGCCTAGAGCAGCCTAGCCATATGCTACCCTGCCCTTTGACACACATGTAATGTGATTTCACTTGCTCCTGTCATCCGGATACACAGAGGTGACCCCCAGGGCATATTACCTATCTCCAAAACAATCATCAGGGGTATGTATGACATCTGCTAATGAGGAGCCTTGTTTGTTAATGCTGGGTGGTTTAGTCCAGAGTATGGCATGTTTGTGGATAGGAACCTGTACCTCCAGCATGTGCTGTTTAGTGAGGTGACAAGGATTAGGGCCCTAGATCATGTAGCCTGGAGGGATTGTGAGGTGTTGTCATGGTGGTTGGCCGAATGCTATGGGTGCGACATACCTCTGTATGTCCGGCAGTGGTAACCTCTGGGTGGGCGGTATGCAATGCACTCTAGCTGTGGTTTTGTGAGTCAATCTGCATAGGGCATGTGTTTGAAGGCAGTATTACTCTTTGTTAGGTATGTCTGTGGCCATTCCACTTGCTGTAGTTGTCATGTGAGGTACATACCGCGTGGGGCATTGTGATGAGTAGAGGGGAACACCGACCTATATTTCCCTAGATGACACACCTTTCGTGATGACACGTACCATGTAGACAGATTACATGACTACTGTGGCACTGTGATTATCAAAAGGGAGCCTACTGTCCACCTGTGTCCCGTGTTCCCTTCTGACACCTTCAGTGTTAGGCAGGCTACCACCTATGTGGCAGTTACTGCGTAAGGTGTTTTGGAATGGGGTATGGCACTGCAGTATCAACACTGGTGTTCAGTCCATGCCTTGTACAACAGGCACCTGTTGCAGTACATATGACTCCGTGTCTCCCCCTCTCTCTCTCTCTGTATATATATATATATATATATATATATATATATATATATATATATAAAAAACATACATATATACATATCTATCCATATCTATCCATATCTATCCATATCCATACATATCCATACATATCTATATATATCATATATATCGATATATATCTATATTTATCCATATATATATATATATATATATCAATATATATCTACATATATCTATCTTTATATATATATATATATGTATATATGTATGTATGTATGTATATATCTATATATAGATCTACATATCTTTAATTCTATATATCTATATTTCTATTTATCTATATATCTATATATGTATATATATATATATATATATATATATATATATATATATATAGATATATATATATATAGATATATATATATATATATATATATATATATATATATATATATATATATATATATATATATATACATGTATATATACACATACATCTAAACATCTATTGCTGTACATATAGCTACACATATAGGCACATATACTGCCCACCTGTCATGGTGGGGATGTCAATTATGCAACAGTTGTGAGACATACGGTTATGTAATACTATTGCACAATGTTGTGCAGAATGCATTCTGCAGTCCTCAGGCTGTATAGCTGTAGCAGGCCTCACTGCCTGTAGCTCAGTCCCACAGCGCTTAATCACCACATGACATATACCAGCACTGCTTGCTGTCTGCAATGCCACACACTACAACCTACATACATATGTGCACATAGCAGCCTTCAACAACATACATATGCCCGCCTTCACTAACAGTTGCAGTATGTCTCTTGCCCTATGCAAATGTGCATGTACATATAGATACAGACTGCTGCCACATATGGATGATTCACAGTATGTAGGGTACCCTTCAGACACATCTTTCGGATGCCAGCAAATACATATCTGTTACATACCTTTCCTTTGTATTCCTCACCTCCGTCTGCTGTAGGTGTATTTTTTTTGTTTATTTATTTATTTTTTGGTTTTGTTTTCCTCTGTGTGTTGCTGTTTGTTTTCAGTGTCTTTCTCCCACTGCCTGTTTGTATCCATCTGTCTGTCTCTGTCTGTCTCTCTCACTCGCGCGCTCTCTCTCTCTCTCTCCAAGTTGGTGCAATGATATTATTGCATGTGTGGACAGCAGATACAGGTTGCTTTTCTAGGTATCTGCACATGTGCATGTGATGGCCTCTGCACCAATTGGTGCCCACCATTTAGTAATTGCATGCAGCCTGCTGTGTGGTAATTGCAGTTCTCACTGTGATTTCAGGACACTGCTATAAAATGATAGGTTAGGTAGGCATAGCCCTTTCAGTTTTGCAAGGTGGGGACCATGCTTGTTTGCTGTGGACACTGTTGTCTCAATCAGAAGGTTGGTATATGTCTCATATCTGAAGCTGGGTTGTAGCCAGTGAAATGCATGTTGTATTGAAACCTGACTGTTGATTCTTCCAGTACACTCTTCTCAGTGTGTAGGTTTACTCACACCTCCTAATGCTAACACTGGATACATGGGAGTATGTACTTTCTTTTCAAATTAGAGAATTAGCTGGCATACAACAGTAGTTATTGCAATGTATTCCTATGGCTTTCCTATTTTCCCTTTACATTCACTCATTGTAATGCATGTTATATTTCTTTCAGCACCAAGTTATTGTATATCTGCTGTGGCTTAGTGGTACGTCATGCAGACTGGTGAGTCCAAGGTGTGGGGTTAGAGACTGACAAGGGTATTATATTTTGCTGCTGAACAGTACAAGGGCCCTGTCATACAGAGTGACTAAGGCATTTTTAAGCAGTTGTAAGTGGGTTTGCACAGGTTTGCGCAACGCTTAGCGATGCTAAGCTAAGCTTAGCTTAGCTTGTTTTACTTTAGCTATACTAAGCTAAGCTTGGCTTAGCTTATCATATCTTAGCAATGCTAAGCTAAGTGCATACATGCGCACACTGGTGCAAACCCGCTTACTACTCTTTACAAGTGCTCACTCCCGCTAACCCCTGCGGTCATTTCTTTGACAGAAAAGTAAATGGGGAGATAGGAATGTGGTGATAAAGGTTGCACAAAGAGGGGAAGACAGTAGGGAAACCAGCTCGAGATGTACAGGATGGGTGTGGAGAAGGTCCATAGCTGCCCATTTCTTTACCAGCAACAGCTGTGCATATGCAATACATTAGGAGGGATATTTGAAACCTTCCACCCCTGAGAGAGGGGTGAGGACAACTAATTATGTTGTATTACCAATTATGAATATCAGGCACATGCACTGTTTGTGAACTGCTATACTGTCATTAATATGTTACTCACTTCTGAACAGTTTGTGGTTTGTGTTGACATTAGTACAGTCTGCTCAGGACAACTGGACATATTTCACTACTGTGTATGCCTACCTACACCCTTGGTTGTGCCTGACTACACGGGTATATAGTACTTTGGGTAGGGGTGCAGAACTGCAGAGCACATTATTTATTATCGTGTGACGTTTATCTTGCTGAACATGCAGAGTTGCTGTTTTCCTGTAAGTCTATAATGGCTAGTAATCTGTCTGAGTATCTCCCAACTGTGGACATATCAAGATGGTAGACAGAGGTTAGCCTAGTATTCATTGACTGTGCACCACACCAGTCTTTTCAGCACCTGAACAATGGCATTGTCACAGGTGGTTGCTAGCAGTACATGGCTACATCCTTTGATATTTCTGTGTTGTACTCCTACATAAGGGCATGCTTGTGGAATTCATTCTACAGCTATTCGCAGAGTGTGTAACAGCAGACAGGCTAATATGCCTGTGTGTTTCTGACTCGTCCAGGCCTCAGATACTCTTAGGTATATATTTGAACAGCCTTAGGGAAAGGTACATATCAGTGGGATACACCTGTGATATATTTCAAATATTTTGCAGTTGCGACTTTGGGGGATTCTGAGCATATGTATTACTACACCTTTTCTGACGTGCAAGCAGTGTCTACTCTCACTTATTGACATTTATCATTAAGTGGGATTCCCCACCTTTCTGCCTACTGCTACTACATTTCACAGGGAATCTGAGGGGCACAGCTAACATTTGTTTGCAAATCAGGGACATCCCTGTAAACCAGTCACATTTGGGAGGTCTGGCCTCTGACCTATTCAAATATGCCAGTGGTTATCCTGCCCTGATACTGTGTGGGGTTTGTAAGGTGCTACTGTAACATTATTCCCTACTAGCATGGCTGGTTCACTTTTCACAGTCATGTCATGCAATTCCACAACACTTGCTGGTTAAGGGCCACAGAACATGATTTGTGTTATGCCATTCCTATTCTCCCTTTACATTCACTCGTAAACCTCGTGGTGGTTTCAAGCAATATTTAAGCCTCATTCACTCGTAATGCATGATATATTTCTTTCAGCACCGAGGTATTGTATATCTGCTGTGGTGTAGTGGCACTTCATGCAGACTGGTGAGCCCTTGGTTTGGGGTTCGAGACTGACAGGTGTATTTTATTTTGATATAACGCACAATACAAAGATGAAAACCACACCGGAACAACGGAGATACGACCCAGCAATCGCAATGGAAATGAAACAAGAACAAATAAAAGTCACCACCATGCGCTGGGTCAAATGGCTTGCTAAATACAAAATAAAAAGTTCCACGATAACAGCAATCCAAAACTTGGTTGTAAAAACCACCAGAAACTGCAAAAATGGAAATAAAGCAGTTTAATAGCAGAAACTGTTAACGCTTTCACCCTTAGGCTTCTTCAGACAGTATCAAAAATAAAGTGCTATCTCAGTTTAAATATCTAAGCAATGCTAGCAATAGGTCAAAAAGAAACACATGTCAAAAACCAATTACAGCATATTTAAAGAGCCAAACCATATCATATGCATATAATACGGTATTCAAGCGCTAAACATAAATATAAACACCATAAAATACATCAAATACAAACTTCACATATTAAAACCACATTGAATAAAACACCATATTAAAACTCATGCTATATATATAAACGCTATAAAAACTATCAGAGCATAAAAATGCAGGAACAATTATAAAATACAACATATGCCTATAATACATTATGGTCTATAACATCTCCTTTTCCTTAGTGCAGGGGTTATGTTCACCTTTTCATTAAGTCCAGGGAACTTATCTGCCCTGCATCTAATAATCCAGTGCATCTCTTTCTCCAAAGTACAATTAATAAGATCCCCTCCCCTCATGTTCATATAAACCACTTCCATAACACTAAACAAAAAAGTATGATGTAAACCAGTCACTGAAACATGTCTGGCTAAAGCATTGGTGGTATTGGCCACCCTAATTTGATAAGTATGTTCCCTCATCCGTTCCTTTAAAGTCCTATTCGTTTTACCTATATAAAACGAAGGACAAGCAGAGCACCTACCCAGATAAACTATGTTGGAGCTTGAACAATCAGTACCTGTATTAAACTTAAACTCATACTTCGTGATAGGATGGACAAATGAAGTCCTAGTGTCTATCAAAACACATTGATTACAATGCCCACATGGACTCGTATTCCCAACCAATACAGTATCAAGACGTGGGCCAGGAGGTACAGTCCTATGACACAACATACTCTTAACATTGGGTTTGTTCTTATAACTAACAATAGGCTTCGGTCCTACAATGCTCTTAACTACAGGATCTAAAGTCAAAATCTCCCATCTATCTTCCATGACGTTCCTTATGAATCGTGCATCCTGAGTATAAAAAAGAGGGGCTCTCAAATAACCTTGAGATGACTTATCAGCCGAAGGTCTAACATCATTGACCAGACCTAAATCTGAAAAATAGGGTTTAGCTACATTAGTACGAAGTGAATCCACTTCCAACTTCATCTTATTGAAAGTCTCTTGTTTGTATCCCCGTGCCAAAAACATCTCACCCATCCTGTTCAACTCTTGAGAGTATCCTACATCAGTGGGATTCAACCTCGAGGCCCTCATAATCTGTCCTTTCATCACGTTATTAAATACATAGGTAGGATGCATACTGCTCCTATGAAGGAGTGCATTCTGATAACATGGTTTCCTGTGTATACAGGTGTTAATAAGACCATCTGAAAGTCTACGCATAGACAAATCCAAAAAAGAGATAGCATATTGCGAATAACATAGGGTAAACCTCAAGAACTCTGTAGAATGATTAACATCATGGACAAATGACAACAATTCCTCCAAGGTACCAAACCAAATGAGGAAAAGGTCATCCACAAACCTCCTATAGAACCTTACGTGGTCTTTGTACTGATTATGTTGAAACAAAAACTGGTCTTCCCACTCTGCCATAACTATGTTGGCGTAGCTATTGGCACAAGAAGTGCCCATAGCCACGCCATCATCCTGTAGGTAAATATCACCACCAAATACAAACACATTATTCGTGAGTATAGTCTCCAAGAACAAAGCAAGTAAATCCATGAACTTATTAGTTTAACTAGAGTTCCTACGTAAATAATTAAGAAAAAACTGAACCCCTAGATCATTGGGTATAACGGTGAATAAACTCACCACATCTAAGGTAACAAGTAGAAATTCACTCAAAGGTTCTACATCTCTCATAAAGTCATAGAGATCAATCAAGAATTGTTTGCTGTCCTTAAGAATATGAGGACTCCTATCCACCAGGGGTCTGGAGAAATGTTCAATGTAGATAGACATGGGTTCAGTCAACCAACCCTACCCAGAGACAATGGGTCTCATAGGAGGTTGGTTCACCGATTTATGTATCTTGGGTAACCCTTGCATTATTGGAATATGTGGGTTCTTCACCTTCAAGTAACAATAAAGTTCTTCAGTGATATCATAGCTCAAAACCAAGTCATCTAGCATATCAAAAACCTTAAGGACCTTCTCTGTTACCAGTGTCATATCAATCCTTGTATAAAACAAACCTGTAGTCAATAAAGACTGCATACTCTCTATATAAGCACACGTATCCATTAATACAATAGGCCCACCTTTGTCTGCTGGTCTAATAACAATATCTGGATCAAGCCTTAAAGCTTCTAGTGCCTGTCGCTGCTTTATATTCAAATTCTGGTCATACCTACACCTCCTATTAGTAGTAAAATACTCATATATATCATTCTCTACTAGGCGTGAGTATGTATCTAACAGAGGATGTAACTGTGGTAAATACACACTGTTCTGCTTAAACCTCACTTCTCTCACATTCTCATCAGAGGAGCGAAAATCTATCTTTAACTGTACATTCCGCACAAAGGTTTTCAAGTCTAATATAGACTCTACCAAATCACTACGTTTAGTAGGTATAAAACTGAGGCCCCTGTTTAGTACCTCATACTCATACTTGGTCAATGCTCTCTTAGTTAAATTAATAACTAGCGTGTTACAGTTTTCTCCCACATTTTCTTCAAATTGGGGCCTACTACCTCGTTGCCTGACCCTTTCCTCTTGTGTCGTCCCCTGCTCAGGGACCTCCCCCTCCCTAATCTGCAATCCTGTGCTATAGGGAAAGGGTGAAAGGTAGTATCAGTAGCATTCTCAAACATGGGAAGATTACCCGTAATGGGAGTCTTCCTCCTCACCACCATGTCATTTGCTTTAGAATGTACACCAACCACAGGCATCTGTACTACTATATTCTCAGTATTATTAGTCACAGGGGTAGCTGCGGCTGGTGATACAACATCCACAGCTACTAAGGACTCTACAACATCAACAGAGGTATTAACAGTTGAGGTACCCATAACAGGTGCCTCAGAATCAACATTCCGTTTGGGTAGATTAAGTGTACCCTTATTCACATTTACCACATTCCTCCTGATATTATTAGAGGAAACAACGCTATCACTGTTCACTAAATGCTCATGTACAGCAGCTCTTGGCCAAGTGAATACATGGTTGTTGTTAAAATCCTTTAAATCCCTTAGGATTTTACCCTTCTTTTGTTCTAACAAGCGCCTCTCAAACAAGCTAACATTATCTATTACATTCTCTAATAACATAATAACAGTCCCATCCAGGTCTTTAGCTCTAATGTTGTTATAAAGTTCATTAACTGTTCGTATCAGCGCCTCTTCCTCTGGCTTATGAAAGTCTATGAGCAACTTCATGTAGTTATTGCTCAGTTCTATATTAAGATGCTGCCATTTACACAGCAGCTCAGGAAACATATTACTTGAGGTAGGCATTTTTAGGATTCGTAGACCACGTGGAATAATCCGTTTTGCCAAGCACGCTTCAAAGTGTTGGCGTTGAAGCTGTAACCTCTTTAGTTTAATGAACTGTTTCTCAAATCTGTCCAAATCCTCCGACACGGAGATCACAGTTCCTGCATCCATATCCGTACTAGTCTCAGCTAAGTGTGGCTCGTACAAAAGCAGCAAGTTTGTCTCACCTCTCACACAATCTTGGAATCTAAAACAAACTGAACTAGACAAACTGGAAAGATGCTAAGATAGAAAGACCACACTTGGCAAATGATGAATTAAGCTTTCTTCCACTTTTTTTAATATTGGACTTCTTCAGAAAACCAGGATGCCTCCCTACATCCTGGTTTTATTTACAAAAACAGGAAATGATGTAAAAATCATGTCGTACATATATGTATATAAAAATAAAAATAAAAATAAAACATTATGAACTTGATGTCATAATTATAACTTGTCACAAATCTGTCAATGATTTAAAAATACTTCATTAAAAACCATTTTTGTTATTTGTTATTTGTTGCAAAGCTTTACATAACTTTGATTATTTGTTAAATGTAATGTATTATTTATATTTTTATTTTGTGTTCCAGTACTGATGAAATGTCACTCTGATGCTGATGAGAACCAAAACTAAATGTTCCATCATTATGGGGATGAAATAATTCACTAACTAATGAAACCCAGTATGACGGAACAAAGTCCGTCACTTGGACTCATTATATCACAGCAAAAAAATATATAGATGATCTCATCAAGGCCCCTGTCACAATTCAAATTGTCGCTAGCCCCTGGATAATCCTAAGGAATTAACTTCTCTCAGAAACCCCTAGGTGTACACAAATGTGAATGTATTGTGACGTTGATTCAAATTTTAAAAAGTGTGCCCTTGTAGAACTGTTATTAATTTCTGTTGTTAAGAAAACATTTGATATTTATCCCCTCATTGAGCCCAGGGGGTCCATCCGCCCCTAAGCATAACTGCCATATAGACTCTTTCTGCTCTAACTTATTGTTAAGATCCCCTTTAAGTAAGCATTTTTTCTCAGTAAAACAAAAACTCAAACTTCTTGAAATCCACGCATTCTAAAGAATGTCTGGCCAGAGCGTTGTTCATATCTCTGTTTTTAATGGCCAGATTGTGTTCATAAATCCTACGTTTGAGCATTCTTTTTGTTTTCCAAGGTCTTTTATTATGTCCAATGGTGACAAAAGAGGTATTGGTGACAAACCTACACTGTCAGTTTTGGCAACCAAAGGTTCCCTCTTTTACTAATCTCCCTACTCTTTACCTCTCTCTTGGTGTTCTCTAACTCTAACATGCTCTTTATATTAACAACATTTCTGTATGTGAAACGTGGTCTTATGCCTATGCAAGCCATGAGGTCCCTGTTGCCTAAAATAATGCCCCAATTGTTCTCTATAATGCTTCTGATGTTGTTTAATTCATTAGTGATTGGAAGCGGAAATGCTAGATGGAAATCTGGATCTAAGGTGTCATCTCTAGGGGCAGTGACACCTGTTGTTACTTCTTCCATATACGTCCCACTATTGTGTGACAAAATGGGCCTTGCTACACCATCACGAAGTCTTCTAACTTCATTTTCTATTTTCTTCAACATGTATTTTTTGTACCCTCTGGCCAAAAATAGATTCCTTAACTGTATTAACTCTCCATGATAAATGTTCTCATCTGATGTTAGTCTGCTGAGTCTTATGATCTGACCCTTTATAACATTTCTTTTCATGTGGGCAGGGTGTAAACTCTCTCTGTGTAAATACTGGTTGGTAAAACAAGGCTTTCTATATATTCTACTGTGTAATTTGTTATCTGTAGAATCTATATATAGTGTGACATCTAGATAATTGATATTTTTACCATATCCACTGTGTTTGAAAACCAGAAAACTAGTTGTTCTGTTTAGATCTTGAACCATAGTCTCAAATTCATTTA
This sequence comes from Protopterus annectens, assembly GCF_019279795.1. NCBI lineage: Eukaryota > Metazoa > Chordata > Ceratodontiformes > Protopteridae > Protopterus > Protopterus annectens. Next base: position 253,204,182 of record NC_056726.1, read on the forward strand.
AATCTCCTGCCCACACAAAAAATAGATCGTCTATGTATCTACCATAAAATAGAGCTTTACCAAAGAGAGAATGTCTTTTAAGATGTTCTTGCTCCCAATCTGCCATGACTATGTTAGCAAACGCCGGGGCTACTCTAGCCCCCATCGCTACGCCAGAGATCTGTTGGTAAATTTTGTTATTGAATTCGAAGAAATTGTTATGCAACACTATTTCCATCAAGGAACAGATTGTGTTGATTTTGGAATTCTGTAATTCGGTGTTATGTGTCAAGTAATTCCTCAGATGTTCTATACCACGATCCTGATCAATACTGGTGTAAAGACTTTTAACGTCTAGTGTTGCAAAATGGATTCCTTCAAATGAAATATTAGACCTTCCTAAACTCTCTAGTAAATGCCACGAGTCTCTGATGTAGAACTCTGACTTTTGTGCTATTCTATTCAATATATCATCCAACCAAATAGATAAACTTTCGGTTTTTGAATTCTTAGCTGATATGATGGGCCTAAATGTTACTTCTCCATCATCATTGTGTAGTTTGGGAATTCCAAAGAAATTACCCAGTCTTGGTTGTTCTACCATCAGAAACTCGTAGTCTAGGTTGTCTATTTCGTCTTGGCATAACATGTCAAAAAGGTGAGTGTCCACCCTCCTGTATTTATTTAGAACAAAGTCAATACTAACATCCTTATAGAAATTGGTGTCATTAAGCATAGCAGAAATTCCTTTGTTGTAATCTACCTTGTTCATAATGACTAACTTACCCCCCTTGTCTGCCTTCATTACTCTGATATCAGGAGAACTAGTCATGTAGGTGAGAGCATCACGCTCTAGATTGGTTAAATTATCTTCTGATGTATTAAACTCCATTTTTCTAAACTCTAATTCACAAGTTTTTTGAAAAACTTGTAAGGTGTTCACTAAAGCAGGATTGAATGTGCTAGGACGTTTCAATCTACTTCCACCCACTGTACCTTTGACTTGAACATCTTGTAAAATGTACCTCAAATTTAGTTTACGCATGTATAGTCTAAAATCAACTAATAAATTGCCGATTCTAGTGTTATTTGCCGGAATGAAATTAAATCCCCTTCTTAACACATCTATACATGCATCAGTTAAAGAACAATCACTTAAATTTACAACATTGATATGATATGTTTCATCACTTTGTGGTGTATTCACCACTTCTTTCTGCCTTTCCCTTTTGGTTTCGCCTTGTATTGGGTGGATATATATATATTTTTGCTGTGATATAATGAGTCCAAGTGACGGACTTTGTTCCGTCATACTGGGTTTCATTAGTTAGTGAATTATTTCATCCCCATAATGATGGAACATCTAGTTTTGGTTCTCATCAGCATCAGAGTGACATTTCATCAGTACTGGAACACAAAATACAAATCTAATTAATACATTACATTCAACAAATAATCAAAGTTATGTAAAGCTTTGCAACAAATAACAAATAACAAAAAACAAAAATGGTTTTTAATGAAGTATTTTTAAATCATTGACAGATTTGTGACAAGTTATAATTATGATACTAAGTTCATAATGTTTTATTTTTATTTTTATCTTTATTTTTATATATACACATGTATGACATGATTTTTACATCATTTCCTGTTTTTGTAAATAAAACCAGGATGTAGGGAGGCATCCTGGTTTTCTGAAGAAGTCCACGATTAAATAAAGTGGAAGAAAGCTTAATTCATCATTTGCCAAGTGTGGTCTTTCTATCTTTCGCTTCAGCATCTTTCCAGTTAATCTTGGAATCTAGTCGTGTTACGATTGGTCATCTCTCCCTTCTCCAATACATATGGTAATTCTACGTTGGCGCCAGCCAAATCTGCCATCCTCCTGGTCCGGTGTATAAACCAAAATATAACGCACAATACAAAGATGAAAACCACACCGGAACAACGGAGATACGACCCAGCAATTGCAATGGAAATAAAACAAGAAGAAATAAAAGTCACCACCATGCGCTGGGTCAAATGGCTTGCTAAATACAAAATAAAAAGTTCCACGATAACAGCAATCCAAAACTTGGTTGTAAAAACCACCAGAAACTGCAAAAATGGAAATAAAGCAGTTTAATAGCAGAAACTGTTAGCGCTTTCACCCTTAGGCTTCTTCAGACAGTATCAAAAATAAAGTGCTATCTCAGTTTAAATATCTAAGCAATGCTAGCAATAGGTCAAAAAGAAACACATGTCAAAAACCAATTACAGCATATTTAAAGAGCCAAACCATATCATATGCATATAATATGGTATTCAAGCGCTAAACATAAATATAAACATCATAAAATACATCAAATACAAACTTCACATATTAAAACCACATTGAATAAAACACCATATTAAAACTCATGCTATATATATAAACGCTATAAAAACTATCAGAGCATAAAAATGCAGGAACAATTATAAAATACAACATATGCCTATAATACATTATGGTCTATAACATCTCCTTTTCCTTAGTGCAGGGGTTATGTTCACCTGTTCATGTATTTTATTTTGATGCTGAGCAATACAAGTGCCCTGTCATACAGAGTGGCTAAGGCACTTTTAAGCAGTTGTAAGTGGGTTTGCGTGGGTTTGCGCGACACTTAGCGATGCTTAGCTAAGTGCACACATGCACACACTTGCTTAAACCCACTTACTACTGCTTAAAAGTGCTTACTCCCGCTAACCCCCACGCTAATTTCTTTGAAAGAAAAGAAAATGGGGAGATAGGAAAGTGGTGAAAAAGGGGGCACAAAGAGGGAAAGACAGTAGGGAAACCAGCTGGGATGTGCAGGAAAGGTGAAGGGAAGGCCCATAGCTACCCATTTCTTTATCAGCAACAGCTGTGCATATGTTCGTAATTTGGTGTGAAATTTGCAACCTTCCACCCCTGAGAGAGGGGTGAGGACAACAGAGTATGTTGTACTGCCAATTATAATTATCAGTTTACATGTCCGGCGGACATGTGTGCGAAATGGGCAGCTATGTATGGGGCATAATTTTTTTGTGGGAACAGATTGCCCTTTTTTTATTTTTTTTCAGGTGAGAGTGGAATGTGAGGTAGGGGATGTAGGTATATTTGGGGAGGTAGGTTGGGGAGGTAAACAGACAAGACAAACAAGATGCATACAGGGGCAGAATTTGACACATGGGGTGGGTGAACACAATTGGCGGGGAAGGTTGTTTGGAAATCACAAGCCCATGAGCCCACAGATGGTAAAAGTGGAACCAAGATCTCCACCCATGGGCAGTCACCACTGCACCTTCACAGCCCCGAGGGTGGCTGTGCTGGAGGCTGAGTAGGATGGGCAGGCTCACCCGAGAGACACGCCACTCTCACCTCAAGCTGGCATAGGGGATCAGCGACTGTACGCTGGATCTCCCTATGCACCACAGCCCAGACCCTTCGAAGGGTGACAGGTGGCCCTTCTCTGCCTATGCTTGCATGGGGGGGTGAGCCCCATCCCCTGCAGTGCTTCCACCCGAAGGTGGCACAGGACCAACGGAGGACGGGAGCCCGGGCTGGGCACCAGACCTGCTGGTGCCAGGTGCACTCGCTGGCTGAGGTGGGACAGGTGGGTCTGCTGGGACCGGCCTTCCCATACGTTCTGTGATTAGGTGTGTTTAATTACAACATAAGCAAAACAGCATTCCAGATTAGTTGTAACAGCGTACAATAATATTCCCATTAACCCAATACACCAAGGGTACAACAGTTGAACAGCAAGCATAACTCATGCATATATTGAACCACAGTGGTTATTCAAACAGCATGCAGGGATGTTTGGTAGCAACAGGCCACCATGACTGTGGTGTTTAAACAGGGCACATGCATCAACATGAATGCAAATATTTATAGAATAATAGGACATATGTCCCAACAAATATTTAAGATTACACTTACCCACTGAGGTGTGGAATTGCATGGTTCATGCACATACAGTAGGGTGTAGAAAAAACCTTGGTTAACAACTTTTAATGACCTTTTCATCTACACTACATTCCTAGTGACTGCAAGTGTATATCCCCTACATGTATAATTACACTTGCCACCATACATTAGGTTGTGTAATGGGTTTGGCTAGTTCAATATATGCCTGACCTATATCTGACATACTAACTGTCCAGGATGCAGATGTTACTGCTACATATTTCTTGATTGCATTTATATTTCTTTATCTACATATCTGGGATGTTTTCACATGACATTTTCACTTCAATTTATACAGAACCCTGCATTTCTTGACACACACTCACATTTATGGTGAAAAAATAACATGCTACACGTGTGCCAAATTTACTTATTCATGCCAGCCAGAAACTGACTGTTGTGGACTGTATATATGTTTCACAACTACTGGCACTTGCATCACCCACTTTATATGGGACTGCACAACTCTGGGTTGCCAACACCTTTTCAAACAGTACTGTTTGTATAATGCAAGGGTACAACAACATTTCAGACTCTGTGACACAGACACACACTGGGTTTTAGACCTTTATTAATGACATTACACATTTTTCTACAGGCTCACTCCTTTATTTGTTTTAATGGCGTATATGGCAGACATGTTCAAGACATATTATACCTTTATTAATAGGTTAGAACAATCTTTTTTCAGGCTCGCTCAGTTATGTTATATGACAGTGCCTGCAGAGATATTATTCCAGACATATGTTACCTTTCTTAATGGGTTACTACACTCTTTTACTGCCTCTCTGACATTTTTATCTGACAGTACATGCAGAGGACTTAATCAGGCAATTTTATGGCTGTTTTATTGGACTAAAACACTTTCTTTCATGCTCTCTCCCATATTTTATATAACAATACATGCAGAATAATCACTAACCTGCCTGGTGGTGCAGCCTTAGCAGCCTATCAGCATAGGCTTGCTGATTCATAGCATGGTCACCTGCAGCTGTAAAGTAAATGAGGGGTTATTGAGACATACCTATCCGTTATACATACTCCATTATCAGTTCTTGCATATTGCATTCCATGGCTACATATTCAGTTGTGGGGCATCCCGCATCCCACGGGCCTCTTGTATCCACTGGTTCAGGTGGTTCTGCTTTCGTCTCTTCAGGTCTGCATGGTGGTGACAGACCTGCTCACCAGTCCGAGGAATTCCTGTGGCACTGGTGAGGTCACGAGCTAACCGGTTCCAAGCCTCTGACTTGTATTCCATCCCTTGGAACTGGCCCTGCAGGAGTCTTGACTCATGATGGTGGACAAGGAGCCAAACCATGTATTTGGACTCCTCGATGCCTCAACATTGCGCTCAGAAGTGTGAACCCTCTCCTGCACCTGCCATTCTGACTGCAAATGTGACCTACAATCAGTTATGGTGAGTATTCCCACCTATGGGGCTTAAATATGCCGCATTTCCCACACTTTTTTGTGATTGGCCGTTTTTGAGAATTCTAAGCTGACTGCAGACCTGCTTAGTAATGGTTAATCTACCATTTCTAAGTATATGTATGCTAATAGTGGCTGTTTCTTCAATGCTGTCATGGCTTAGTGGTTCTGTACTTTAGTTATGATGCACAGGGTCGTGGGTTCGAGCCTTGTCATTCTTTTATTTTAATACTGTCTAGACAGGCTAGGGGGTGTGGCTGCGTTTAAGCAACTTAGCTCTACGTTGCTCCCCGGTGCCCTACGGTTCCCTGGTTGGCGTGGCGCGCACGTCTGCGCAAACACATTGCGCTGGGTAAAGCGCTTTTAAACTTTGGGCAACTCTATTGCGCTGGGTAGAGCGCTATTAAACTATGGGCACCTCTGTTTAGCTGGGTAAAATGCTGCTTAATGGCAGGCTATTATATAACTGGATCCTTTAAAAATATATATTTTGTTCACTGATACATTGGTCATTTCACTGCTTTTAATAATATTTTAATCATATATGTCTTGTATTATTTCAAATACTGATTTAAAACATAAATAAGAAGGGGAGTGGTAGGACTCGAACCGTGAATGCCTCCTCTTTGTGCATACGCTCTACCATTATGCTATTGCAGTTTGGTGTGATTTGCATAAACATTCTTTCTTATGCTCTTCCATGTCAGAATTGCTAACTATAGCTAAGCAATGGGCACACCCGCACACACATGCTCAAATACGGGCAGCTATATCATGGATTTTAAAAAATAAATAAATATTTTACTTTTTATAACTGTGATGGTGGTTTACAGTGTCAGGGAGTGTGGTGTTGGGTGCAAGTACATTTGAGCGAACTCGCTCTTGTGTGTTGATATTTTGCTTTTACTACACTTGCAGGGGCGTGGACATTTACATTGCTCGGCAGTCAGACACGCCCACTGCTTTCATACTCTGTCCGTGTAAGAGTTACGATTGAGTCAGCATGCCCTCATGAATATTCATGGCATGCTGACATCATACCGTTCAACTGAAGCCTCCGAGTAAGACTTATTAAGTCTTACACGGAGGATTCGTAAATCCGGGGGAAAGAGAAGACATTTTAGAAATAGAAATACAAGAAGAATTAGATGATAAAAATAAAGAGGCCATAGAAGAAGGCTCTGAAATAAGCGATAAAGAAGACATAAATTGGGAGATAATAAAAGAAATTCTAATGGCAAAAGGGAAAAAAACAGGAAACGAAAACATAAAGGGATACGTAAAAAAGAAAAAAGAAAGGAAATGGATGAAAAATAATATATATACAGCTAATGTTAGGGTTTGTACAATAGTCAAGGTGTTTGACTTACAGACACAATGTATAGTATTTGATTCTCACTTTTGGGATGGAAATTGCCTAGGCCTAGAATGCCACATTAAGGTAGCTAGCCTAGTTATCAGTTATGAACTTCTGAAACTATGAATCCAAGGAAAAGGGAAAATGAAAGTTTTAGAGTACTTTCTGCAAATGTGAATAGCATTAAGAATATGGTAGGAAAAACACGGATTTTTGAGTGGCATAATATATATGATGCAGATGTAATTATATTAGAAGACACAATATTTTTAAGAAACTAGGAAACATTAAAAAAAGAAACTATGAGGAGGAAAGACAATGTGTAATCTGGGAAATGAGAGATGTTTTTGAATAGCCACATTCTGTAGAAATACAGTAAATATATTAGATGTAACTTTAACAAAAATGGGAAGACTCACCATTGTAGATTTAAAATGGAAAGAACAAGTATATATAATTACAAAATTATGTGCTTACATGAACCGTAAAGGAAGGGAAAGCTTATTTCATCAGTTTTAGACTATGTGGTGATAAATATGAATATTATAATAACATGAGACTTTGTGATTTTGGAGGCAAGTATAAAGAGAAAAGAAATTATATAAGAAAAATGCTAGAAGTTATAAGATGTGGTAAGTTAAAACTTTGGGACAAAAAATTCATGGATTTACAAAAGGAGAATGTGTAGAACTAAAACTGATTATTCTATAGTATCAAAAGATTTAGTTATAGAAGAAAGGAAAGTAGTTGAAATAGGATCTTATGATAATTTTACAATATGGCTAGTGATAAAGAAAAGCAAGGAATGTATAAAAATAGACAAAGTGATATAAAGGATAAATGAGAAAGCATGGAATGAAGGAAAGAGATACACATATGGAAAGATCATATTACTTTGAAAACATGTTATAAAAATTGGTCAGAATTGTGGATGATATGATGGATAGTATTTAAGGAAAAATATAAAAATGTTTTTCACAGTGGCAATATGATGTGATAAAAATAGAGAAAATGTGAAAGAACATATAATGACACATTTGGAAGATTTGAAACATAATGACAGAAAGTATTTTGACAAAGAAAAATAATTATATGAAAGAAATCAAGAAAATATGCATGCATTGTTATATAAGTAAATATATTTTTTACAAGGAAAAAGAGAAGAAGTTTTGAATTACGAAAGCATTTTAGTAAAGGAAGATGGTGATGTAATGAGAGAAATAAAAATGTAAAAGGAGAAATAGAAAGATCTCAGGAAAAGATTATGAATACTGTAGTACAATATGTACAGGAGATGTTTACTGAAAAAAACTTGGAAAGTAAAAAAGTTAACAGAACAAGAAAATAAGGATGTAGAAAAGGAGATTTCTTTATATGAGCTCTATAAAAAATATTAGGACAAATAAATATAGCTTCATCTGCAAGACCAAGCAGAATTGGTTATAAAATGTATAATAATCTAAATGCTTGGTAAAAAATATGCATACTTTTATAGATTCCAAATGAAGAGTTAAATGAAGGTTTTATTTATAAAGAATTATGTGCCAGAATAGTTAAATTCATATGCAAAAAAGAAAAAGACAGTTAAAATACTGGAGACTGATAGCCCTGAATAATAGCAAACTGAATGTAAACCCCTTTACTGCAAGGTGGGTTACCAACTTACTCACAAACCGGTCACATACACTATCAAAGTGGGTAACTCCACATCAACAAGCAGATCTGTCACCACCAGGGTGCCACAAGGGTCAGTGATGGGCCCCCTACTGTTTGGTATATACTTCTCAGAAATTCAGGCCAAAACTAGGGGCTGTGGCCAACCAAGTTTGCAGATGGCCGCAAACTGGGTGCAATTATTGACTCTCCAAATTATGTCAGTATACTTCAAGTGGGTCTTATGCTGACCAACGACTGATGTCTTAGTCACAGTCTCACACTGAATGCAAAGAAATACATCATCATTCCCTTCAGTAAAACAATGCCCCTTCTCATTATAAAATTGACAACAATACCCTATGTATCTATGAAGTGGTAAGAGATTTGTCCACCATGTGTCTTCTGTAGTAAGAAAGGCTTTCTACATAGTGCACTTGATTAGCAAAGGCATCACCTCTAGACCAATGGAGGTTATAACATCCCTAAACTCATCACTAATCAGGCCCATGATTCAGTATAATGGCCTTTTCAGCATGTACCATTCAAAGTACCTGCAGCAATTGGAGAGACTTCAGAGATTTCTAAATAAGAAGATCAAGGCACTCCAGCACGTACCTTGCAAAGACCAACTGAAGTCCCTGTCACTATAATCAGTATCATATAGACTTCTAAGGGGAGACTTATGCCTGACCTGTAGAGCAATCTCTGATCCAAACCTAATGAATTTGCTGCACATCCGTAAATCAAGAGGGACTAGAGCTCACCATTCCAGGGACCTAAATATTGTCTACAACTTGTAAAACTTGAATAAGATGCACTAGAAAGACAGATTTGTCACCCAGTGACTGCTGTGTCTTAGGAATAGGCTGCCAATTCATGTGAAGCAGAGCACCTCTATGACACTCTTCAAAAGGGACCTGGATGAGTGAATGAGGCACAATAAATTCTTATGGGGGATAGCACCCATAATCTTTCAGGATATGGGGCAGTTATTAACAAATACAATCCTGGGTATTCACTAGAGTATTTATAGTATTATATTGGGATGAAATGGCTACACTTGAAATGACCTCTGGGAAAATTAAAGATATAAAAATAAGAAGCAAATGATATAATCAGAATGTAGAACATCAAGAGTTTTTTTGTGAAACCCGGTAATAGATAAGTTACAAGTTAAAGGAAATATGCCATATCAAAAAAATTGTCAAGAAGATGAAACTACTGAACATGTGTTTTTGAAATGTAAAACAGTGAAATAGTTATGGGGGAAACTATGTAAATATGATTTTTTTTTCAAAGATATAAAAGATAAAATAAAAATGGATATTATAAGAATAAAAGTAAGGAATGTGTTAAAAGAGTAGATAAAAAGTTATTTTATGTCATATGGGTTATATGGAATGAACGAGTAAATGAAATTATGTTTAATGCTAATGGATTTTAGCAACAATATTAAGTAAAATCAGATGGTGGTTATGGAAAAGGAGTAAGGATCTAATACGGATGAAATTTTAGTATGATTGTAAGGAAAATTATGAATATGTGCAAATATATTTTTATATCTATATATTTGTACATTTGTAAATATTTGCAAATAAGTAAATATGTTGAAAATTATGAATATGTGTAGATATATTTATATCACTATATTTTTACATTTGTAAATATTTGTAAATAAGTAAATATGTTGTAAATGAGAGCTTTTTTTGTATATAAATAAAGGACCCCAATTCTTTTCAAAAATACCATGGGATCTTTTATTTCCACCTGAGTTACCACTAATTAAAGAAAATAGCATTTCAGTTTAATATCTCATCCAAAAGACAGCACACTCATGAATTCAGCACTCTCCTTCTGCTGCACTGTATTGCCAGCAGTCAATCTACCTGGTGTGGGTACAATACCCACTTACTTTTGCAATGATGGCAAGTGAGCTACCTGTTGCACCACTGACACTATCCTTATTTTTTCTGTCTTCTTCCTGATGCAATCAGCAATTTAAATAAGCAACATTAATAACCCTGTTAAAAACAAGAAAGAAATATGTTTCAAACTATCAACAGAAAGGCTTGAAAACACACTCTGATGTAATTTATTTTGTACTATCAATGTTAGCACAACTATAATCCATGGCTCTATGCAAATTAATGTCTGCATCAAATAAAGTGCATGTTTCAGTAGTATATTAAATAAAGGCCTCAGTGTTCCATATTTAATTGAAATGTAGGCAAAAAGAAATGCATATATTTTTGAGAGTATATGCTATTCACTTTAAAGCAAAACATATCTTCTGCCTACATTTTTATTTAAATAACCTACAGTGTTTAAAAGTGCATTACCCTTCTGTGTTACATGTGATAATTCAACATTAGTATGTCATTTTGCATACATTTTACTGTTGGAGCATTATGTATTCCAGTTATGATTATGTTGTATACCCAAAGGTTTGACAAAGTAATATGTATCTACTCTAAAGCACAGCTTATAACTACATAAGGTATATGCTCTTTGAACACATAATTCAAAGCTAGGTAATGCATTTCAAATGATTTATTCTATCATAATGGTTATTCTGTACTTTAGGTATCAGAAAATTGTGCTCCATATTGAATGATATTTAAGAATTTTACCAGGAAATGCCAACATTTTTTATTTGATATTTATTAATTTTTTATCTGATAAAAAGAAAATGTCCATCCTTACAGTGAAGCAAAAACAATGGAAAAAATGGGGGGAAACTTTACATTAGGTCTGAACTTCTAGCAGTGGGTGGGCATAATTAATTAACAACTGTATACTTGGCAGTGACTGGCAATGGGCGAGCATAATTGACATAAAGCAATGTGGATGTTGCCCCCAGAAACCCTTACTGTACATAACGTGCAGTCCTACTGTGTGTGTGTGTGTGGGGGGGGGCAGAAGCCCTAATGTATGTTACTCTGTCTTTGATGACACTGCTAGAGCTTGCATGCATATGGTAAGTCCTAATGTAAAATATCACAAAAAACAGTTTCCAAATAATCTGTCAGAATGTATGAACAACTACAAGGTTCTAGTAGCTGAAGCTTTGGTGTCCAAATATATAGACATATAAGAAATCAAAAACATGCTCTCAAAACCAGCAGAGTCTATCCCAGGGTCATATGCAATTTGTGTCTCTCTGTTTGGCATTTGATATTCACTTTAAAACAGAAAAATTAATGTATGTTTTTCTCATTAATAACTGACTGTTTTGTGAATTTGTTTATTTCAACAGGTGTTGGTGGGAGAATACTGGCACAGGTAAAAAAATCCCTTACAGGACATAAGTACCTGGGTTGATAGGTCGCTGTCTTTGGCTAACATGTAACAAAAATTATCAGGAACCTTTTTATTTATCCTAGATAATTCCCAAAGGACTATTATCATGATCTAAAGAAATGATGACTCCTTAATAGTCAACATTGTTTAGTTCAATTATTGATTACAGCACACCCTTTAGAATGCACATCACTAAATATATCAAACAGTTAGAAAAACCCCAAAGGTTACTAACAAAAAAGATCACAGGCCTAATATCCCTGAACTACTAAGAGAGGTTGGAAGCCCTATCTATTTATTCAGGGTCTTATAGACTTTTGAAGGAAGAGCTCTCTATGCCTTATCATTCCATTAGAGACCCATTTGTTCTGGACTTCCTGTTTCTGCATAAGTCCATTATCTATGCCATTACTAGAACCAGAAGATAAACTACATGCTGAGTGTAACCTAAAAATTAAGATGCAAACCTTCTAAGGAATGTGAAGGTTAAACCACAATCAGTATGAAGATGCTCTATCAATATTTCATGGTGTACTATATTAAATGCTGTAGAGGGATCAAAGATGGTCAAGATGGAACATAACTATGATGTCTCTCCATAAGAAAGTCACTAAACATCTGATTAACAGCAGACTCTGCATTTTGTCTAGGCCTAATACCAGACTGGCAAGGGTCAAGTAGGTAACAAAATGCTAAACAGGGCTACAGCACAATATAAGCCATTTTCCTGGTAACATTACCAGTAAATGGTGTCTTAGAGGTAATATGATAAATTTCCAAATTAGTTGGATCTAAAATTGATTTATTGAGGAAGGGAGAGATCAATCCTTCTTTCATGATGGAAGAACAAACTATTAGTCTCAGAGAGGACCAATTACTCAAGTAAAAGACCCGACCCAGAGAAGTGAGGAAGGACTTTCTCAAACAGAATTATTTGAAATCAAGATTGCTAATGGTTGCTCACACAGAAGGAAAGAATTATATTGTTCTTTCATAGTCAGGTAATGAAAATGTATGTCAGTGTATCTCAGAAATAATCAGTGCAAGGGCAGTACTGATTGATTTTATTACTCTCATTCACAAAGAATTGTGCAGCCTATTCACAACATGGGGAAAGTGAACCCAATCAGCAGCAAGAAAGGCTGAACTCCACAGGCTCTGCACTTACTGAAAAAGCACTTTTTGAAACAGAATGTAGCAGTGATCTCCATGGAAAGGAACTCTGCTTTCTTATGGGACAACAAAGTGTAGTACTCCAGATAATGAGCATACATAGATTGTCTACTGTCAGAAATGTCCTTTTTCCATTGCATTTTAAATGCCATTCGGGCTGATTTGCTGTGAAGCTCAGAAATGGACCATGGCTGATAAACTGTTGATCTGGGATGCATTGGCACTGCATACATTTACTCTATATCAGTAGAAACTATTGAATTCTGAGCAACTAAAGAGTCTTGACTATCACCACTACCCTCCTCAAGGAAAGGATTTAATAAGAAAATGAGAGTTCCTCACGAGATTTCACTAACATTCCTATTTCAGTTCAGTTCAGTATCAGGTGGCCACACTGGTTGGAGACCCAGTTTCAAATGAACCAAATGATAGTCGGGCCATAACAGTGGTTCCATGATCAAGTCATGGATTAAACAATATACTGTTAAACTGAATACATATGGGGGATTTCAACTACACAAACATTAATGGGGTAAACTAGTGATCATCAAATGCCCAAATTGTAACTGTGTTATTTTAGTACAAAACTCAAAATGGTAATAATTAAGATATCATATTGACAAACCTAGGATCTTTATGCTCTTCACCTGTCTTCATGACTTCTGTAATTACTGCAAATCATGATACTGTTGTCTTTATTAATTATTTACCTTTTTTTTTTACCAGAAATTCCAAATGGGAAAATATCTCTTTTCAGTGGAGGCCTTGAAAGAAAACCTCCACATTTAATACAAATAAAAATTAAGTGTTAATGCATATTTAACATAGTAGATTACAATGTAAATACATTTGAAAAAAACACATATAAGATTACATAGTAAAACACACAGTGGAAAGTACATAAGCGCAAGACACAAGGTTCATACATAGTAGAGAAAATATGAAAGTGTAAATAGATATTGTTCATCCTTACAATTTTAAAATCTGGAATCATAAACAGAAGAAGGTAATGATACAGACTTGTTAGTAACAGGTCACCATATGACTAAATTATTCATATTAGGCCTGAGCAGTGATTAATTAAAATAGTGAAGAAGTCGGAACAGAATGGACATTTATAAGAAGTATTTTTGGTGGACAAGGAGGAAAAATATAGAACACATTACATAGTGTGATCTGTAACATAGTGATTGATCTAGCTTTAGAGAACAAAAATGTACTCCATATCACTTATTGACCCTCCTCCTGACCCTCCTTCTCATTGCACAGGTAGAGGAATAGTGAGAGAGAACAGGAAGAAAAAGTACAATGATGGAAACATAACACATTTAGCTTTGTTTTTGCTAACCATGGCTGGTGCAGGAGCAAAGTCTATTTGTGCTTAGATGTTGCTTTACTAATAACTTGAAGCTATTTGCCTTGTTTGTTTGCTTTATTTGCAAATGGACAGAGCTCTAAGTTTTTGTAACTTGGGAGGATAAAGAATCTCCAAATGAGTTATATGATTTAGAGGTGGAGATTACAGCTGTGTTGCTTATGCTAAGATTAAAAATACAACTCAGTTATAAAAAAAGGTATCCTTCCCGGAATTTACCAGTGGAAAGCATAGTACAACAAGTGGCATAGTGATAAAAATAGGCTGGGAAACTATCCACTGTGACCCAAATAAATTTGTTTGTGATAATCTCAGTAAAATAGGTGAAATAATTAATTGGGAATGGTTACTTATAGCAGACCAACATAACTCACTTGCATATCTTACTTTCTGGAATATGAACCGAAGTTATGGCTACTTCCTGTATGTACACCTGAGACTGCCTTTGAAGAAGGAAAACGTACAACCATGTTCAATTATACTTAAGTTTATGGCCAGCTTAGAAAATGATCAAATATTAAAAACAGCAGGTCCAGCCCACCTATTAAAATAGGTGAATATGTAGTCAGATTTGACAATGATTATTCCAGTAAAGTAACAAGTAAAAGAAAATCCTGTTTACTACTGATTAAATAACAATAGTAAAGCCACTTTAGTGTTTCCGGTAAATAACAAATTATTTCTTTCTTATCGCTTGTCTCTCTCTAACATAGATGACAAGCAGGCAGGGTATTTCATTTAGATGCTTTAATACATAGAAATATATCAGGATGGATAGCAGCATCATAAAATATAAACATACTGGTTAACAGACAGACCTTACATACATACATGCTTACATCTCAACAGCTTACTACAAAATGGCAGCCTTGCACATGCTCAGTATTTATATACTCGTGCAAGCCCTTAGATAGTTTCTTAAAGATACATGCACACATATTGATCTACATCCTCCCTCTTAAAAAGATTGCCCTTTGTAAAAAACAATATTAGAATTAGACATGCATTACTATAGACATTAGAAGCAAAACACAATGTTCGTGTCCAAGTTGCCATATATCTGCTACATGGTTTGGAAGTATGACCAAATCTCATAGCATAACAATCTGGACTGAATTTAGCAACAGGAACAGTCTTCAGTGAACGACTCGTATCAGAAACTTCTGAATCCATCACAGGAATGGGAATATTCTTTGGAACTTCCCCAAGAATTGGAATACTGGACAACTCACTCTGAGATAAAGAGTCTTTCCACAGGTATGTGCTGTGGCATAGGCTTGGACACCAGTCTCAAATATTTCTGATTCTGCCTAAGCTCTGCTCCTTTTGATTCCAAAATTATGATCTTGGCTTTAGGCAAATATTCTTCATGACTCCAATCCGATCATAACCTCTAGACATTTGCATCCTTACCACTTCTCCTTGTAATAGATTGAGCAGTTTGCTGGCTTTATCATAGTAGAACTTCTGGGTTAGGCATTTCTTCAACAGATTGGAATTCACTGACCTACTATTCTTGACACATGGAACCAACAATTGACTACTGATTGGTAACGTGGTTCTGATTTGACTCGACAGAAGTCTCTAAGCAGGTGAACCAATATGTTTATCATGAGGAACATTTCTGAGATTCAAGAGATTCAGGAAAACGTCACTATTGTCTCATTTTGACTTCTTTAGTAACTGTTTTGCACTTTGAACTGCAGATTCTGCCAAAACATTTGACTGCAGGTACTCAGGGCTGCTCATTACATGAGTAAAGTCCCATTCTTCAGCAATTCTTTTGAACTGTTGGCTTGTAAACTGCATGTCATTGTCAGAAGTAACTTTGTGCAGACTACCAAGTGCTGCAAAATGATGCTTTATCTTAGTAATGACAGTACTGGATGCTAAATTGGGAAGTAGGTCAATCTCAAACCAGTTAGAATAAGAGTCTACTAACACCAATTAATGCTGACCATTCCACTCGAAGATGTCGGTGGCTACTGTTGACCAAGGTAGTTCAGGAATCTGATTTAGCTGAAGTAGTTCCTTCTGTTGATGTGGCTTTGTCCTATTACACATGGAACATGATGAAAGTGCTCTCTCAATGTCTTGTGACATAGAAGGCCAGAATACTAGCCCTTTCGCCCTTCTTTTGTTGTAGTCGATTCCTGGGTGAACATAATGTAAGATAGTAATGTACTCTTATTGCAAGGAGTTCGGAACAATTGCTTTTGTACCTTTCATAATGATACCATTGTAAGAAAAAAATTCATCTCTGTATGGAAAATAAGGTTGCACTTCTTGAAGTAAACTAGATTGCTTTGATGGCCATCCTTGATTGCTAAAGTAGTTGAGCCTTTGTAAAATTGGATCTGTGGCTGTGTGATCTCTCAGCTCATCAAGATGTGTGGAAGAAACAATTCTCACTTCCATGACTTCAAAATCAAGGTTCTAATTCTCATGCCATTCTGTGGTGTTTCTGGGCAATCTGGATAATGTATCAGCAAGATAAAGAAGTTTGCCTTTCTTGTAGACAGGATTGAAATTATACTTTGGCAATCACAGCATCATACATTGCAGTCTGGTTGGAGCTGAATGCATAGGCTTTCTCAAGCTTGTGACTAGAGGTTGGTGGTCTGTTTCAATCTGGTTAGGTCTACCATAAACATAATCATGGAACTTCAAACATGCAAACACAACTGCCAAAAGCTCTTTCTCAATATGGGAATACTGCATTTCAGTTTAGGTAAGAGTTCTTGATGCATAGGCAACAGGTTAACATTCTTATAGAATGACTGAACAAATACCAAATTTCAAAGCATCACATAAAAGTGTAACTGGTTTGTGAACATCATAGTATTTGACAGTTGGTGGACTAGCAATTCTGTGTTTCAGGGCATCAAATGCTCTTTTGCTGATCTAACCAAGACCATGATACATCTTTATATGTCAGCTTTCTGAGTGGTGCTGATATTTGACTCAAGTCTGGAATGAACTTGTGTAGATAGTTAACCATGCCAAGAAAACATTGCAGGGCTTGAACATTGTCTGGAGCTAGCATCTTGAAAATGGCTGTTTGCGTAGAATGGTCTGGTCATAAGCCTGAATTAGTAAATAAATGACTGACATAAGTAATCTCTTGTAGTCTGAAGTACGTCTATATTACAAGATCGAATGCTTAGGTGATCGAACACCTAAACATTGAACTTGTAATATTGAACCCAAAAACATCGAACAGCGCAGAAAAACACATGCTGTACCCTCCACACCCCCCCCCTAACTAAATATACCAACTCTGAGATTGCTCTACAGTAGACAAAATGGCAAAATCTGCCAAACAGCCAAGGGCAATCTTTCCCTGCATTAAATCGGCCATTCGCTGTTTTTTGCTTTTGATATTACAAGTTCGATGTTTAGGTGTTCGATCACCTAAGCATTCGATCTTGTAATATAGACTTTCTGAACTTGCATTTTTGTGGATTGGGCTTAACATTCACTTGATGTGCTCTTTCCAGAACTTTTCTGAGGTTTCTGTCATGCTCAGCTTCACCATGACCTACTACTAGTATGTCATCTACTATGAAAGACTTTACTTGCAGAATTTATCCCAAATGGCATTCTCAAAAATCTGTACCTGCCAAATGGAATACTGAATGTAGTGAGCAATGATGATTTCTTGTCAAGCTGAATTTGCCAAAATTAACTCTTTGCATCTAGGACAGAAAAAAACAGTGGCATTTGGCATCAAGGCTGTGACTTCCTTGACTGTGCACACTGGATGATGAGACCTGTTTAATGCTTTGTTCAAATTTTATTTATTTATTTATTTATTTATTTATTTATTTATTTATTTTACATTTGTTAACCCGGTTAGTCTGACTGAGCTTTTGGCTCATTTTCAGCAGAGACCCGGGGAGAAAAGCTCCTCTGGAGTAGAAAATAATTTATTAAATGTTAGTAACATAGTAGTAACAATCAGTTATAAGATCTTACAAGTAGAGACCTGGAGAGAAAAAAGCTCCTCTGGCAATTCAGTTATACAGAGTATTAACAATTGGCAGACAAGTATGTGAGTTGTTACAAACAAGGTTTTAAACAATTAGCAGAAGAAAATGTGACTAGTTACAATATTATTTAAGCTGCTTAGAGCAAATTGAGTTAATAGTTAGGCAGATGCTTATTTAAAGTGGGTAGGATCTAGTTGTATAGGAGTTTGGAAACAAGAAAGGAAAGTAGGAATGGCTAGTAGGAGATGTAGGGGAGGGAGAGTATAGGAGACAGACTAGGCCGGTAGGTTGTTTTGTGACTGTAAGAATTAAGAGTGGTTGGAGACAGAGGAAGAGAAGAGATAGAAGAGGCAGGGGAATAGTGTTAGAGATACTTTAAGAGTGAGGTGGTGAAATAGGTGAAAGGATGGTGGTTTCAGGGTGGTTGGCTATAGTGGCAAGACCACTTTGTTTTTTGATATTTCCTTGTGGCTAATTTGAAACTTTTGTAATGCTGGAGGGATTTTATTTCCAAGGGGAGTTGGTTCCAGGATAAAGCTGGGTTATAGTTATAGAAAAGGTAGCCTATTTTGGTTTTGGGTTTGTAGATGTCTAATAATTCTTGATTTGAGCTGTGTAGTGTCCTAGCAGGGGGATATTTGGATATGATAGTGGACAGACTGGGGCAGAAGGAGGGTAGATAGAGAATAGAGTGGATGATTTGTAGTTGGTATAGTTGGAGCAGCTGAGGGAATTCTAGCCAGTCTAGTTGCTGTAGTGCTAAGCAGTGGTGTAACTTGTAGGTTTGGTTAGCTGCAAATCTGGCGATCTTATTATAGGTAGTTTCAAGCTTGGAAATAAGTGTTAAATTTAGGTTTGTGAATATGTGGCAGCTGTACAGGAGTGTTGGGAGTAATAAAGCCTGGGAGAGAGTTATTTGGGCAGTGTTAGTTAAGTATTTCTTGCTACGGAAAAGGTCTCCAAGTTTCTGATGAGTTCTTTTTACCGAGTTAATAATATGGAGATCAAACTTAAGCTGATCATCTGTTGTAACACCTAGCAATTTAGTACTAGATTCAGCTGAGATGATAGTGTTGTTGCAGGATAAGATGGTAAATGCACTTTTGAGTGTGGTGATGTTTTTAGGGAGGAAGAGTAGGAGCTTAGCTTTTTTTTGATTAAGTATTAGTTTGTTATCATTAAGCCAAGTCTCAATGGTGTGGAAGGATGCCTGGGTAGTTGAGTGGAGGTCAGTTGGGTTGTCAGCAATGGTTATAACAGTTGAGTCATCAGCATATTGCACAAGAAATGACTGGGGACAAGAGGAGTATAGTAAGTTGGTGAAACTATTAAAGAATAGTGGTCCAAGTATGGACCACTGGGGGAGTCCCATTTGTACAGTGCGAGGGTAGGATAGCAGAGAGCCATTTAACTGATCGATGGTGGGTTGAGAGATAGCTAGAGAAACAGGAGATAATAGGAAGAGAAAAATGTAAGTTAGTGAGTTTATCTAGGAGGAGTGGGTGAGAGACAGTGTCAAAGGCTTTAGAAAGATCAAGGAATAGGCATGAGACAAGTTTATTGTTAGCACGAGCTAGGGAGACTATGTTGATGAATGATATGAGTGCAGTAGTTGTACCATGCTTGGGACGGAAACCATGCTGTGTTGGTGTGAAAAATTTTACCTGGTGAAGGTAATGCATTACTTGCTTATGAATGCATTTCTCTAGGATTTTTGAGAGTGGAGAGAGTATGGCAATTGGTCTGAAGTTAGATATGTCTGAGGAGCTGCCCTCTTTGTGAATGGGTAGAGTAAAGAAATTCTTCCACACAGTGGGGGAAATAGGATTCAGAAATGGATTGGTTGATTAAGATGGATACAGGATAAGCAAGAGGTTCAGAGGCAATCTGCAGGAAGTAAGAGGGTAGCTTGTCAAAAGATGGGGAGCAAGGTTTAAGTTTAGAGAGTAATGACTTTACATAGTTAGTTGATACTGCTTTTAGAGAGAAGGAGTTAGGAGGGTTTGGAAGATGTATAGAGTTTGTGGGGGTGTTAGTGTTATTTCTGGGGGGGGGGAGAATTTATTATGGAGGTTATTGAGTTTATAAAATGATTGTTAAATTTGTTTGCTATGTCTTCAGGTGTTGCATTGGGACATGGGTTAGGAGAGGAAGGGTTTCCTGGATGAAGAGTCTGTTTAATAGAGCTTCAGAATTTCTTTGGGTCTGATTTAAGAGTAGAGGGAGGATTGGCATAGAAGTTTATTTTGTCATAATGGATGATTTTTTTTTTTAATTTTATTTCTGAGTTCTTTATATTTCTGAAGAAGAGAAGGGGTCCTAGTTTTAGTCCACATTTTCCAAATCCTATTCCGGTCTTTCATGAGGGTTCTGGTAGATTTAGTGAGCCAGGGAGCAGTATTAGATTTGATTCTAATTGTGCAAAGAGGAGCAAGGGAGTTAAGAATGTTTAGGAATGTAGTGTTGAAGGAGTGGACAGCTTCATCTAAAAGAAGAGTGGTGTGGTAAGACCAGTTAATTTTGGAGAGTTGGTGAATAAAAGAGTTAGGACAGAAATGTGAAAGTGATAATAAATTTCTTACATTTGGTAAGGTGGGTAGTATGTCTGGTAACTGTTATAGGGCAGTGGTCGCTGAGGGCATTTGGAAGGGTTTGGGAGTTATGATAGTTTTGAGGGTGGGGTGCCAATATCCAGTCAAGAAGAGAGCTAGGTAGGTGAGATTTATTAATGTAGGTTGGGGTTGTGATTAGCTGCTCGAACCCATGTAGGTTTATAGGTTTATATATAGGTAATGATATGGGGGTGGGTGGAAATGGGGGTGGGAGAGGAACGAAGTGAGCAGAGCGGGGCTACACCTTCCAGAGAGAATTTAGCTAAAGAAAATTATCAGCTAGTCCAGGGACACTTACTAGAGATGCTACACCTGGAGGGCTTTCAGCTGCAATTTGAGCAAATATGGCATCCAGGGCTTTTAAAACCTTTGGTGCGTTGTACCTGAGCAATCACTTGGGGGGTGGGGGAAGGGAGGGAAACCTTGAATTGGAATTTGAAGTAGCAGGATCTTCAGCAGCAGATTTCATAGATCAACACATATTCTGATGTCATCTGAGCTTTTCTTATGAGCTACCAACATAGAAGATACCCATTCAGTTGGTATATCTACTGGACATATGATACCTTTTCACACCATTTTATCTATCTCGGCTTTGACTATGTCCTTCAAAGCTATTGGAACTTTTTGTTCTGGCCTGATAACTGGACTCACATCTGGGTCAGTTCATTTTGTTTTAAATTTTTTTTTTTGCGACTGAGGGAATTCATTCCCTATGTTAAATGGGCCATTCGCTGTTTTAATTTTTCAATATTACCAGGTTGATGTTTAGGTATTTGCTAACCTAAACATTCAATTGGGTAATATAGATGCTAAAATAACAAGCCATAGCTTCTCCCAGCAGAGTAATTTAAAAGCACTACTGAGCCTTCAATTTGAATTTCTTCACCACCATAAGAAACAAGCTTGTCAAATCAAGCCTTTCACCATGACACACTCTTGCAAATGTTTCTGCTGACATAACATTGCACTTGGGACATGTGTCAGCTTTGAGCTCTATGGGTTTTCCATTTATCTGAACAGTACAAAATACTTCATTCTTTGCCATTAAATCTACTGCATTGACTGTTTCATGTAGCACTGACACACCATCACCACAAAGAGTAGAGTTGCAGCTCTCCAGTTGATCAACTAATTTCTTAAAATGTTCCCTCTTAATAAAAAAAGTTGGCCTTTTGATTTACTAAACCTTTTGAAATTATTCCATTTATTGCATTTATGGCACTGTTGACCAAAAACTAAACATTTCTCCTTTTTAGATTCATGACTTCCACCACAATCATGGCAGTTGTCAATGAAACTGAGTTGGGGCCCATGCTTTCAGTTTGCTGACTCTAATGCTTCACTGAGACTGTGTGAACTCTGGCATTTGCTGGAAAGCTCTTAGGTTTACCAGAGAGTGCTGCAGGGGCTATAATTGCTGGCATGTACTTGGGCCTGTTTCTTTTAACTATGTGCTGTGTACTATCAACATGAGCTTTATCGCTGTCCCTTCTAGAGCTATTTTAATTTGTAAACATATCTGAGTGCTTTTCTTTCAGCTCCTATACCTGACAAATCTCAATGGCTTTATTCAAAGTTAAATCACTGTCACAAAGCAAAATCTTTCAAACAGCATCATTTTTAATACCACACACTTGTCTCTCCTTTATCAACTCATCCCTTATGTTACCAGATCTGCATATTTTAGCATTATTTCTCAAATAGGGTATATATTCTGTGAAGGTTTCACCAGGCTTTTGATCCCTTGCATAAAATAAATGCCTTTCCATTGTAACATTTGTCTGGGGGTTACACATTTCTCTAAATTTATGTTTAAGCACTCAGGGTCCTCCCTTGATTCAGCTGGTACAACAATATGATGGTTCCCCCTCTCCTGTCTAGATAGCAGGTGCATACACAGATGAACATTCCTTTTTTATGGCTTCTGACCCAGCTAAATTAAGCAAATAAATGCCTTTGTACAGTCATCTTTATCAGAAAATGCAGCCTGTATGAAAATGTACTCTTGCTAAAACACTCTACAGTTCTCAGCGATATTATTGTCAAACACAAGTTCACTGTGTCTTCAGAATCCATCTGCCATGCCCATAATGTATGTACAAATACTCTGAAAATATGGCCCTTGTAATTATGTATGAACAAACTGTTCTATGAGCTTGTAATAACATTCAAATGCACAATAAACTCTTTGAAATACTGTACTTTGTAAAATATGCTCTGTAATGGCTGTATTCTGCAAAACATCTTTACTGTAATACTGTGCAAACGTGAGCACTTTATACATTTCTGATAACTAAAATATCTTTGATTAATATGAAAAATATATGCTTAGCGAAAATGCACTCATTTTCCTTATTTTATTCATTTCATGTGATTTAGACTTTATTTCAAACATTTTCCGTAGTAATCAAACATTTTATTAATATCGGACATATCAGTTTATGCAAATATCATTTTTTTTTAATAAGACACGTAATTTAAAGATATGAGTTATTTGCACTAATAAATACACATTACAATTAGTCATAATAAAACAATAAAAATGCAGTTATAGGCGCTGTTCTCCAGTAACAATAAAGGTTTTCCTCTTAATTAAAAGCAGCGTGGAAACTTTTCATCAAATAAATTCAAGGTCCCAACAACAGACCAGGGTAAAACGTTTCAAGACACCAATTTACAAATAAATTGGTGTCTTGAAACGTTTTACCTAGTGGTCTGTTTGACTTGACCCTGAATGATATCGAACTGAGTTTCCACGCTTTTATTGGAAGTTGTGTGCTTTTCGGTTACTAGTGGCCATAATAAAACAATGTTAATCAAGTACAAAATCAAGTAAATACATTTTAAGACATGCATGAAACCATACAGCGCTGCACACTCTCTCAACCAGTCACATGCCAAATTCCAGAGACAAGGACTCAGATAAGTGGTGGGTCCGAGATGATACAAGACACACAATTGGATTTGCTGCTATCTCCTAGAAGATGGAGCACAGAGATCTAGTTGGCCACTGCCATATCAATATGTCCTATACATAGGAGGGTACCGAAACCATGTATGGCTACATACACCAGAACAGTAGCTGTGGAGAAGATACACTGCCTAATTTTAAAGCCAGTGGAATTCTTGCATAGCTAGCATAATATGGTGATACTTTAAAACCCCTGTTTTCAACTGGGCTGCAGAATTTTGAACCAGCTGCATGTGTTCAGAATATATATTTGAAAGCCACAAATTTAGATTGTTAGAGTAGTGGAGCTAGGGAGAGACTAGGACATGTGCAATCATAAGGTAGATTTCAAGATGGAATATATTGACTGATAAGGGTGATACTCCTGATAAGGAAGCAAGTAGATCTGATGATAGCTTAAATCTGGTCCCTTAATGTGTTCCTGTCATTGATAATCACTTTTAAAGTATGCAAGTCAGACATGATTTGTAATTTAACTCCACCATAAATCATTTTATTTAGTTAACATTTGTTTACTGGGAAAGTCTGACTTGGAATGAAGCCAATTTTCAGTGGAGGTTCGAGGAGAAATGCTCCAGACGCATGTCTTTATAGCATGGGAGGAAACCAGAGCACCTGGGGAAAACCCACACAAATGCAGGGAGGGCATGCAGACTCCACACAGAAGGCACCCCAGCCAAGAGTCAAATCAAACCAGAGAAACTCTTGCTGTGAGGCGACAATGCAACCACTGCACTGTCTGGAGATAACATTGGCAGTAAGGAGTTATTAAGAGTGGCATTCATGGTCGCAGGCACTGTTTGGGTGGTGTTGAACTTCAGGTGGTTATTTATCATTCGTAAGTGAGTGTATTCCAAGTATTTAGCTAACATGTTAACTTCAAATAGAGGATCCTGACAAAATGAGAAGAATTCTGAGAAATAGAGGCACAAACCAGGAGGTTATTGTTTCCCTATATATTTTGTGAGGAAAGTTCTTAGTGATGGTAAATGGGGTTAAAAGGTCAAACCAAAGTTTTAGATTTATGTTTGCATTGATATGTTTCCTAAAGGAATTGATGTAATGATTAATCAGTGTTGTTTTAGAAGGTTTTGTTATATTATATTGTATACTTATGCATAGTATGTACCAGGGTTTGTTTGATTTGTCTGCTATTAATTTTTTTAACATATTAAATTCGTTTGTTAATATAGCCATTGTTAATTCTTTCCAGTTGACAAAATAATTTGGGTTTATCCAGTCTATTGTAGTTTTAAGCACAAATGCTTTTATATATGTTTCTATTTCTGGGAGTTCAATCCAGGGTCTAATGTGATGAGTTAGAGCAACTCTATTCTTTTTGGGATACCATAAAAATTTTATTAAACATGAGTTTATTTCTTTAAGAATGCATCTTTCAGGAATTAACTGCATCGCTAATGCTACATATAGTATTTTTGGCAATAAGACCATTTTTATTAACTGCAATCTGTCTTCAAAAGTTAATATAATTTTGTTCCACTTTTCTATATTTTTTATTCTTTCAATAATGTTTTTATAATTTATTAATATTGTTTTGTTTATATTTTTGCATAACACTATTCCTAAATAATTTAGCATAAGTTCTTGTTTTCCTATGATAGATTTATCTGTAACTTGTAGTTCTTTTTTCTTATTTAAAAATAGAAATGTTGATTTTGATCTATTAAAGTGTAGACCTAAAATCTTATAAAATGTCTCCATTTCTTCTTCTAGCACTCCTAATGACTCTCTGGAGTTTGATAGGGTTAATAAAATATCATCAGAAAAAAGCATTACTTTAGATATGTACTGGTCATAGACTTCTATTTCTTTTATTCTTGGATTATTGTGTATTATTTCTGCAAGTATTTCTATAGCCAAAGCAAATAAAATAGGAGAAAGGGGGCATCCTTGTTTAGTACCATTTGTTATATGGATAGATTCTGGGGTGAAAGGACCTAATTTAATGTAGGCTAAGTTATTAATATATATGTTTTTAGTAATAAGATGAAGGGAGGAGGAAATTCAAATAATGCTAAAGTTTTAAATAGATATTCCCAGTTGAGAATATCAAAGGCTTTTTCTATGTCTAATTCAATTGCAAGTGCTTCTCTATCTTCTTTATTCACATAATCTATAAGAGCAAGTATCCTTTTAATATTATCATGTGTGTGTCTGTTATATAAAAATCCAGTTTGATCATTATTAATTGTCTTTGAAAGTGGGATTTTCATTCTGTTAGCTAGTATTGACATGAATATTTTGTAATCATTATTCAGTAATGATATAGGTCTGTATGAGGTGCAAAGGTCTGATGGTTTATTATCTTTTAGAATTGTTGTTATGAGAGAATATTTCCATGAGGGTGGTATTTTTGCTTCTGACTGGACTTTTAGCAAAGCTTTATGAAAAAGGGAGATTACTGTTGAAGGGAAGAGTTTGTAAATTTCCATAATTATATCATCTATCCCTGGAGCTTTGTTAGATTTACTTTCTTTTATCTTGTCAACAATTTCTTTGTAGGATATAGGTTTTTGTAGGTCTAGTTTTAAGTTTTGGGGATTTTTTTTTATATTGATAAGGTTTGTATCTAAGTTTATTTGGTTGGTATCTAAATCATCTTCTTTGAAGTGTTCCATATAATGGAACCGAAATGCTTCAAGGATGTCTCCTATATCTGATGCTTTTTTCCCTTTCTTTTCATGATATATACTACTAATGTTATTTGCTTTAGATTGTATTTTAATTCTTGTACATAAGTTATGTAGATATCTGGGGAAGGTGGCTAATGAGTTTATTTTTAATTTTTCCAAGGCTGGACAAGTTTTGTGTGTTAGAATTTCATTATATTTTTTTATTTAATTCCTCTATTTCTTTTTTGACTTCTGGACAATTCTGATTTTTTTTAGATTTTTGCTGTCAAGAGTCTGGTTTGCAAGTCTAATGATTCAGATTCCCACTCTCTAACTATGTTTTTGTACCAGCTAAGGGTCTTACCAAATAAATATGCTTTTAATGAGTCCCAAACCATGACTTTATTGATTTCTGTTGTATTATTAATTTCAAGAAATAATTGTAGTTCTGACAACATCCAGGGTCTGAATTCTTTATTTTTTGTGATATATGATGGAATTCTAGTTGAGAGGATTAAAGGTTTAAACTCTATTTAGATCTTCATTATCAGAGAGTCATGATCTGAGAAGGGGCATGGAACTATTGAGAAGTTGAGGATTTTTGTTTGTAAATCTTGAGCTATGAATAATTTGTCTATTCTAGTTTGTGTTCCAAATCTATGGTCTTTATGGGAAATAATAAGGATGTATCATCTTTTACTATTAAATGAAATTAATCAATACATTTTTTAAGGCTTTTGAAATAGTTACTATGCGAAAAGACTTCTTGGTGGTTTCAGAGGCTTCTAAGGTACAATTAAAGTCTCTTCCCAGTATAAGATTTCCTTTATAATTGCTAGAAATAAAATCTAGATGTTTTTTAACCGTTCCTGCTCCAATTCCTGGGAACCAATATAGATTAGCTAAGGTCCATATTCTGTTATTAAATTTAATTATAACAAATGCTAGTAGACCTTCTTTGTCTTCATATTTATAAATAACTTTTGGCGTGATTATGTTTTTCTTCCAGAAAATTGATACTCATTCTGTCTTTGTTCTATAGGAGGATTGAGCTAAGACTGTATAGTCCTTAGGGTTCCAAATAATGCTATAATTAGTCTTAAAATGCATTTCCTGGAGAAATACTACTTCTGCCTTATTTAGATTTAAATATTTTAGTAAGTTTGATCTTTTATTTGCATTATATAAGCCATTAGTATTTAACGATAAGAATGTTAAATCCATTTCAAGTTATTGTTGGAAGAAACTTTTTGCTTCTTTTTTTTATTTTGATTATAGTAGTTATACCATATTCTCTGATAACATTGGATGTTATTTTTATGTGTGAAAACTTGGGAGTGTAATTTAATTTTCTTTCTTCCTTAAATATAAGTAGGGTAAAATTCTGGTCAGGGTTTAAAAAGTACTTCTATAAAACATTAATTCTAAAGTATCAAATACAAGTAAATATGAATTTCCCATTAAACATGGAATGAAAGTCATTCCTAATCCAATAGATAAAGATAGATCTATTGGATTATCACTCATATCTTTAACCAACAATATCAAATGAGCTCTATATGTTAAATTATTATATGGAGAATTTTCTTAAAAGAGATATGAAATTCTATATTATTCTATTATTGTTCTATAGTATTTTATATATCAGGATGGAATATTAGTAGTGTAAACAATTATTATGTTGACTTAAGAAAATATCCAATATTTAGTTACCCTTAAGAGATCCCAAACATATCAGATATGTCATTTAGGATAAATTAAATGCAACAGAGGAGCATACACTAAATAAGCCAACAACAAATAGATTATTACTAAAATAATTTGACTAAAAGGACTACAGGAGACAATGAGCGATTACCAATGAAATAAGAATTTACTGTAGGTGTACTGTCTTCCTTTACTTTCCCAGTCTTCAGCTCACCAAGTTCAACATACACTTATGAAATGACATGGCTTATCAGTTGTATCCTGACTCAGAGTAGAGGCGCCCTACATTCTAGTGTGCAGTGCTTTTACATATTTATAGATGTACAAAGCAGAGTCTAAGAATGAACTATGATCACCCTGACAATTCCCATCCTGCATAGGACACCTCCTGCTTCCAGAATGGGTAATCCCATCAGGTCTAGAATGAATGTGATGGTACCTATATGGTAATCAAGACTTACCTTAGGTAAGTATTAATCAAATAGTATTTACAGCATCTTAGAGAGTTCTCAGGGCAGTTAGAATATTCTTAAGCCTCTCTTCCCTTTACCAAAAACAGAGATATCCCTTCCCTTTCTTTCCCTTGTTTTAAATCAGTACTATTAAAATAAATTCAGCAAACATGGGTAAACAGAAATAACATTCAATCCATCTTGTACATGACTCACAATCCATTAAACAAGTCAGTGACTAACATCACTTTAGAAAACATTATAAAGACAAATTAGAAATAATTTCTTAGCTCTTTAAATTTTCTGATAAAGCAAAAAGTTAACAATAAGCTATTTTAACTAAAAGTATAAAGCATTTCAATTTTCATTGCATGTATACATTTCTACTTATATTGTAGTGTCAATAGCTGTCTTTGAAATCTGTATAATACTTCACTTCTTCAAATCATTCCTTTTTCAATTCAGGTTTTGTTTTGTCAAAACGGCAACACTATTTCAAGGGCACAATTAATATTTAGACTAATGTTTCAAATAAATAACTTGTCAGTTGCCAATTGAGTTAGTTTAGAATGTATGGTTAGTGCAAATATAGCATGTTGCAAAAATAGAATATGTATTTTTTCATTTGCTCTAGAGACTGTCATATACAAGTGACATATATAATGTAGCATATATAGAGCAGCAGATAGCTTATGGATTCAGGTTGTTAAAGTAAATTATGCTTATTAATCAGGCAGTTTCATTTAAATTCACAAGTAATTTGGGGACATTTCAATTGAGTTTCCAGGAATGTGTAGTCCAATGTGAGTAATTGAGTCCACTTTTCCTCATAAACATATGTCACAATTCATTAAACAAAGCAAAGTCTAACATCTGTCTAATAATCATTATAAAGACAAAGAATAGTAATGTCCTAGCTCTTCAAACTTTCTGATATCGCAAAATGTTGACAATAAGCTATTTTAACTGGAAGACTAAAACATTTCAATACTTCCCTGTGAATATATATTTTTACTTTTACTGTAGTGTCAAGAACTGTCTTTGAAATCTATGCATTACTTCACTTCTTTCAAGTCATTCATTTTACAGTTCAGATTATATTTTGTCAAAATGTCAATAACATTTCAAGGGCACATTTCATATGTAAACTGATATTTTAAATGAATAGCTATCAGTTACAAGTGAGTTTGTACAGAGTGTGAGGTAACTGCAAAGATAACATGTTGCAAAAAGTAATATGTATCTTTTCATGTGCTCTAGAGACTGTCAATTTCAAGTAACATATAAAATGTAACTTTTACAGTGCAGACAGCTTGTGAAATCAGCATGTTAAACTGAGTTGTTGTTTGTCTTTCGGCTTTTTCCTGGTAAGGGGTCGTCACAGCGGAACTCCGGTCCACTAATGATTGGCAGTAGATTTTTACAAAATGCCGAGGTGCTAGCTCGAAGCCCAACCTTCAATGAAGGCACACCCATTTACGCACGCATGTCTTTCGAATGCTACCCAACCGCAGGGAGGACATGCAGACTTCACACAGAAGGCACTCCCAAGCCAAGCCGAGGATCGAACGGGAGAACGTCTTGCTGTGAGGTAACAATGCTACCACCATATCACCACGGCATTCAGTAATACTTTTTAATCAAACAGTTACATTTAAGTGCACATGTAGTTTGGGAACATTTCAGTTGTGTTTCCAGGAATATGTAATCCTATGAGGATAAATCATAAAATATTTATAAATAGTCCTATTATGTATTTATTTTACCTTGCTTAGGTTGTTTTTAATTTTAATAACTAAACAACATTACTTTTTCCTATTATTTGTAATCTGTGAGGCTAAATGCACTTTGCAGAGTCACAGTGTCTTTAGAAACTGCAACAGTTGTTTACTGTTGCTATGGCAATGCAAATAGAATGTGAAGAAAGCTTCACTACTCTTAACCAACAGTACATTTTCCCTCCTTTTTTATATATATATATGTGTTAATACTAAAAGGAAATAATTCAAAGGACATATGTACATAAATGGAACATTTCAGAGTTAATCACGAACATGTCCCCAATCCCAATAAGAATAACAGTGACTATCATTAATCTAATAAATATTGTAATAGCAATTAATTAAGTTCACTATTCCAATTAGTCTACCTTAAAACTAGATTATTTTAGACTATTATTTATCTATGTATAGATAGTGAGTTATTAAATATATACAGACTATATTAGTATAGTAAATAGGAGAAAATTTAGAAAGGGAGACAAGATGCAGTTAAAATAAATAATGAGAAAAGAGAGAAGAGAGAGAGAGAGAGAAAAGGGAAAATTAAGATAAAATCCACATATACTATGTATGTTGATTTGCAGTATAAATATTGTATGTGCTATATAACCCTCCTTATGTGAAAGAAAAGTATGCAGTTTTACATACCTGAGGTAATGTGAAAACTCTCATGTGTCTCTATTTTCAAAAAAATATAGATAAAGATTCCAGTAGTAAGTTACCTTTGTTTTAAAATTCCAAGCAGTAAAATTGGTCCTTTAAAGTAATGTTAAAACAATTCATATCATAGTAGATGCTTTGAGAGATTTGGCTGTAACAGTATCAGTCTTTTGCTTCTTCTTTTTGACGTCTGTCCAGACATTTGTTTCTTTTGTTCTCTTGAGAGAAGGTGACATCCAATCCATATCTTCTGGTAAAGTAATCACATTATTAGTTTTAATAAATGAAGAGGCTTCTTCTAAGTCAATAAAAGTTCTCATCTCATTGGCATACAGTATTCTTTATCTTAGCTGGATATGCAAGTTGTGCCTTGATGTTATTTTGTTTCAGAAACTTTATCATTGACCACACTTTTTTCCTTTGATCCATTATTCTAGATGAATAGTCATTATCAAATCTTAACAGGCTCTTTTTACATTTTAGAGGTGCCTTCCTTCAAGCAGATCTTAAAATCAGTTCCTTGTCCAAGTATGAAAGAAATTTGATCATTTTTGACCTAGGAGGAGAGTTTGAGTTAGTGGCAGGTTTCCCAAGAGCCTTTCTACACCAGAGGAAAGTCCTTCTTTTAAATTTAAAAAGTCAGGGATCCAGCTTGATAAAAAGGAAATAATATCCTCACCTTCTGTGTTTTCAGGTAATCCAAAAATCCTGATGTTATTTCTCCTCTCCTTATTTTCCAAGTCATCTACTTTATTAACCAACCAAGTGTTTTGTTTAAGAAGCAGTTCTTTCTGTGTTTCCACTTCCTTAAATCTGCTTTCTAAGTCATTTAGAGAAACTTATATTCCTGTTATCCTTGTCTGGTGTTGTTGTAGCATTTCCTTGAGGGTGTCAGCCTGTTTTTGACTGCTTGTTTTAAGATTTTCTAGGTTCTCTTTAAAATCATCCATCTTCAAAGACAACTCTTGCAGGGTAGATGCCATCTGTTGTAGTTCCTTCTTTAAGGCAGCATCCTGGTGAGAATTCTTTGAGTTGCTCATATTAACAAGTGAATATATCTCCAAGCTTTTTGACAGGAAATTATTTGTAAAACTTCACCAAAGTTTCTAATTGTGTAATTTAGTCCTTTATCTATATGATTTTATACTTTGAAGAAAAAAAAGAATATTTTTCCTGTCTTATTTAACTAGTTATATGGAGCTCTAAAATACTGCTGCTTTCAGTTAGCCATTCAGGCTCTGCGCCAGATCTTCCAGTCTTCTTTTCACCAAGTGCTCTGGAACTATTACTGTCTCCTGTAAGAAAATCTTCACTCTACTGCGAGAACAGTAGATGTGGCAGCACCCATAATTTTCTCCAAAAGAATTGGTACATCCAAGTATGAACTTTTTCAACTCAATGGTTAACTGATAGACAGGGATTCAGAAAGCTTTCCCTGTTCTCATGGAAACTTCAGCAGCGATACATAATGAGCTTCACTCATGGAAATAAAATTTTGAAACATGTGTTGTTCTAAAGAGGAAATACCTCATTACCAGCTAATTTGCATATCTCTGAATCAATTAATGTTACTGCAAGTGCTGATCAGCACTTTCATTCCATAATCACTACTGATGGCACACACATCACATTGGCACAGGTAACCCCCTCATTCACTCACACACACACACACACACACACACACACACACACACACACACACACACACACACACACACACACACACACACACACACACAAACACACATGCACCCTTATCACTGAACTGCTGCTGATTTTACATACTGTACCTAACCTTGTCTCATATATTTGTCAAGTCCCTTTATGAATTGTGAATAATTATAGTTAGTCAGTAATGGCAGAAATTAGAGTTTCATACATCCTATCGTTGAAAAAATTCCTTCTGATGCAAAACCTGTTGTGGTTCTCTATTGAAATGTTAGCACTCGAAATGCCAAGTGCTGACATGTCGAAAAAAAAGACCAAAAGCACGGGAAAAGAGTGTATCTCAAAGATTGGTCTTCTTCTTAAAACTTCTTTTTGCAGGGGGCAAGCCTGGAACCCCCCCCCTGAACTTATATGTACCAAATCCAAGATCACCATACCTCAGGGAAAAGGGAATATTTTGAGAAATGGCACCTCAGGCTTAGCATATGTAAGTCCATTCTTTTGGCCATTCAGTCTCCATATTTTGGGACTCATTCTAGCAAGTCCCGACATATCAAATGGTTATCATCTGTGGTTCTCTTAACTTTTTAAGAGACATAGAATAGCATTTAAAAAGTCTTCCTGTTGTCTAATGTTCCTCCCCAATATTACAGACTTGGCTCATCAGAGGAGTTGAGAGGTAATGCCTTCACCACACAGACAAACGTACACACTCACAGTCATATACACACACATATGGACACACACACACACTCACCATACAAAAGATGCACAACAATCACCCAGTCTCTCACACACACACACACACACACACACACACACACACACACACACACACACACACACACACACACACACACACACACACACACACACACACACACACACACACACACACACACACACACACACACACACACACACACACACACACACACACACACACACACTCACACACATCTCCTTTAATGATTCTCTAACTAAATCCCTTACAGTTACACACTCACATACATACAATGTACACATTCACCCAGGACCACTCATATCCCTATAGACATGCACATTTTCTACATACATATAAATGCTTACACATACCTCCACCTCCACTTCCTGCAGACAGTTAGCTGGTCTTACCTTTAGTCAGCATTCCCTGTTGGCTGCTATGGGGAACACAACATTTCTGCTATGTTAATTTACACAAACTGAACAATTCTTTATATTACTCAATGCAGATATCCTAAATGGATTAATTTCTGCAGGAGAATACATGACTAATTAACATAGGTCACTCCCCCAAATGTCTCAATAGCATTTGGGATGGCTAAGAAGGCATCACACCATGGTGATTATACCAACCATGTAGGGTCACCATTATAAGCCTATTTTTAAATAATAAACTGCTCGCACCACAGGTTTTCTGCCCATGTTAGGGCTTATGACTGTTGGCAATTTCTTAATCTGAGTTTTAGATAATAGCATCCCCAAGCATGGAACATTTTAGCATTTATATTTAATTAAACAGATTGCCAATATAAAAAAGAAGGGTTTTCTGTCACTAGTTTTGGGTACTGAAAATTTTGACAATTCATGTGTTGGTTGGTGTTCATTATAAACTCTCATATACTAATGGGCACATTTATTATGAAATTTCTTTACATAATTTAGATTAGCATATAAATATATACAACAAATCTAATCATTGTGTTGTATTTATATTTACTGACATTATGGAATCTGTGCATCCAGGGAAAAACTGGTACATTTCAAGAGAAAAACCAGCAGAGAGAAATGACTACACCCAATAAAAGACCAATAAAAAGTGTAAGGGTATATCAGAGAAGCTCACAGTCAAAAGATCAGTTTGACAACTTTATTAAAGATTAAGACTACAAATTATCACGTTTTCATCCACACAAGCAGACTTCATCAGATAACCATTACACAATACACAGTCATCATATATACCCCAATTAATTAAGAACGCACTAATCAGATTCCTAAAATAGTTAATTAATTAATTAATTAAACATACCTATTGTATAAAATTTAAAATACTTGTTGTTTAAAATAAATATGCACACATAAAGGCATCAGAACTCTAAAAATAACTCTATACATTTAAAACCAAATAAATAAAAAAAAATCTTATAATATAATGTCTTAAATATATATGTATGTAAAAACTAATGTCTTTCGGCTTTTCCCGGTTAGGGGTCGCCACAGTGAAACTCCGGACCGCTAATGATTGGCAGTGGATTTTTATGGTGCCAAGGTGCCAGCCTAATGCCTAGCCCTCAAAGAAGGCACACCCATTCACACATGCACCTACTTGCATGTCTTTAAGGGTCACTCGACTGGGGAGGACCTGCAGACTCCACAGAGAAGTCGCTCCAACTGAGAATCGAACCTGAGAACCTCTTGCATTAGGCAACAACACTAACCGTTGTACCACAAACTAATACAATAGCACCATCTAATGGCCAACTCCTAAAATTAAAAAGCATACATCATTCAAACAGGTGCAGAAAGGAATATAAAAACGCATATAGTAAATACATATACAAAATAGATATAAAAAATGTAAAATTTATGTATGTACAAAATCTTCTTTAAGATTATAACTTAGCAGCCCTGAGTTATAATAATGGGACTATTGAAATATGTTTGTTTATTCCAGGGTGTCTACTGGCATCCAAAATGAACTACCAAAACAGCTCTCTATAGTCAAGGCGAGTTTCCCAAGGTCCCCCCCAATATCCATAGGAACACTTTCAAGGGCAAAAAAGTGGAACTTAGCTTGACTACATATACTAAAAAGACTTTCAGCTTTCCTGGTTAGGTGTCACCACAGTGGAACTCTGGTCCACTCATGATTGGCAGTAGAGTTTTACAGTTCCTAGTTGCCAGCTTGATGCCCAACCTTCAAAGAAGGCACGCCCATTCATGCTCGCACCTACCTGCATGTCTTTAACATCACTTGACCGCAGGGAGGACATGCAGACTCCACACAGAAGGCGCTCCAGCCAAGAATCAAATGGGAGAACCTCTTGCTGTGAGGCAACAAGGCTAACCACTGCACCACAACAGCTATTATCCTTGACTACATATACTGGTGTGTTTAAAAAGAGCATTTTTTTCATTCTTAGTTCTAATATCATATGTATGTTCATAAATACATCTGTTTAACCTGCACTCAGTTTTCCCTACGTAGAATGACCCACATTGGGTACATGTTGCAAGGTATACTACTCTCTCAGTATTACAATTATAGTAGTCAGTTCCCACCAAATTCCTACCCCTACTTACTAAGCATATACTTTCCTTATTGGAGATGTATTTACATTGCTGACATGCATCACATTTAAGGGTACCTTTATGTTTCTTACTTATAGCTTGTTTGTCCCCCTTATCACATTCCAGGAAGCTCTTAAGGTTCCTACCCTTTCTGTAAAGAAATTTTAGGGGTGCTAACCCTGGGAAGGCAAGATCTGTAATTTCCAAAAATCTTTCCCATTCTGATTTCAGAATGGTGTTTAAGCCTACATTGTGATTATTAAATTCAGTAATAAACGCTCTACTAACATCTATGTTATTCACTGTCCTGGTTTCTTGCTCAGGCAATAGATTAATGTTTGTACCTAGGACAGGACTACATTTGCCATCTCTAAAGGCAGTCACTTCAGCTCTAATACTATTAACTAATTCACCTGGATATCCCCTCTCCTGAAATAACTGACAGAGAAATCACATTCTCCATTAAAATTGAAATTGTTTGAAGTCATTCTACATGCTTGAATAAATTGGCTTTCACAATACTCTTTTTTTGAAAATGAGGGTGTGCAGTAGTATAGTGTAGATAGGAGTTAGAGTACATATTTTTACAAAATACCTTGATTTAATACTCCCATTCTCTAAATTTTCCAAGGTGACATCCAAAAAATGTAGAATGTCTTTGGAAATAGTGTGAGAGAATCTTAAAAACTCAGTCATGGACTCAATATAAATCAAAAATTTATGAAGCTTTGCTTCTGTATCCACCCAAAATATCGTTCAAGAACCTCATGTATTGTGCCCAACATTGCCTGAGTTCAGATTGAAGGATGTACGTTTTCTCCCACCATGCTAAAACAATGTTGGCATATATAGGGGCACAATTGGCCCCCATTGCAACACCATTAATTTGGTGAAAAAATTCACCATTAAAAGATATAAAATTAATCTTTAGGGCCAAATCCATTAAAACCAATATCACATGTAAATTGTTAGTAGAATTATTACTGTCCTCTGTCAAAATGGCTTCTAACCAATTCATGCCAACAGAGTGGGGAATGACTGAAAAAAGATCCTTGATGTCTATCACCTAAGTTAAACATTTTGCCCTCATGTGTAAGGGTACTCATTATCACTTCCCCCCCTCCCTTATCTGGCTTCATTATCTGTATATTACGATCTGTTTTAAGCTTGTTCAAAATATTCCATTCTTCCTTATTTAAGTTAAATACCCCACCCCTCATATTATGAGCATAAAAGTACCTTAATTCCTTCTTTACCAATGACTCAAAATTCTTAAGTTGGGGATGAATTGGGGGGTTGAAAAGGCTTTTACACTTTAAACATTGTCCTTTGGTTACTCCATTTTGATCCTGAAACATAATTTCCAGGTTCTTTTTTCTCACAAAAAGTTTTAAGTCAAGAATATATTTAAAAATGTCACTCTTAACACGGGGAACAAACATAAACCATTTGGACAATAGTTTAAACAACACAGTAGTTGGTTCAAAATCAGAATAACTGAAGACATTAAAATTACCATAACTGTATTTAAAACTTTCAATCAAAATATCATTGTTAAAAATATAGTCATCATTAAAAATACTTAAAACCTCCCTCTGCCCCCTCGTCTCATTCCCCGCTTTGCAACTGCCCCATAATTCTGAAAATATTGAGGTGCTTCCTGATTCATAATCCTATCGGACCTGCAAAGTGGGGGAAATTCTAAAGGGTCACTTAGTAAAGCATCCATCTCATTATTAACTTCTCCATTAGAATTCCGGTACACATTATTCCTATCATTGTGTTCATGTCCACCCTTAGTATTAGTACCCCCAAAGTTCTTTTTGGGGTCAGGGTAGCATGTTTTGTTTTTATATTCCATCAAGTATCTTTATAACATTTTAATTTTTCTGTTAATATTTACTTCACATTTCTCATCAATAGCATCAAAAACAGCAAAATGCTTTTTTTCTTTTCAGCATTCACTGTAAACATCAAATCTGATGTAATATTTTTAACACATAAATTTCAGAACATAATTCACCTAGGGTGATCTCATTTTGTTTAGCAGTCACCCTTACAATATCCAACCCACACTTGTTAAAGATCTCCAGTAATTCATTATAACAGTCAGAACCTTTAACAATGTTATTAGGGTATTTAATAACCCTAAGCCCTTTAGGTACAATCTCTCTCCTTAAACATTCACATAAGTACTCATTATCAATCTATAGGGTTTTGAATTTAGAAAGAAGTTCAGACAATTTACTCAGAGAGATTTTATAAGTATCCATCTGCCCTCCATTCACCTTCACATTTGTACTAATTTCAAACCCAGAAAATTGTTTATGCTCAAGCCACGAATTAAAGTCTTTGTATTTGCCATTGCCTTGCTTAAAACCATTAGAAGAATTACTATAGTCACCTGTTTGTACTTCAGTTACTTTATTCTCTTGGCCAGCAGGTCCAGAGTATCTTCTGTTACAGTTTTCAGTGAGTAAAACCCTAGGAAACCCAATAGCTTGGGTTCAAAACATCACGGACACTTCTTTTGTAGCAATAACCATGTTTTCTCCACTGTTTCGGCCATTCGCCTCATCACCATTCCAGTTCACATTGAGTAAAGGCCTGAATGTCTCTTGATTTCTGGGTAATGAACACCTGCTGAAAATGGAGCCCAGGGATTGGCTGATCAGTGTCAAAAGCTCGACAAG
The DNA here is from genome assembly GCF_019279795.1 of Protopterus annectens. NCBI lineage: Eukaryota > Metazoa > Chordata > Ceratodontiformes > Protopteridae > Protopterus > Protopterus annectens. Next base: position 253,242,889 of record NC_056726.1, read on the forward strand.
CTGGGAGAGCTGTTCAATAAGCTTATGAGTTTCTCCCAGGTTATCCCCCCTCGTTTCTTCCAACTGGGGTGAGGAAAATGAGCTCTCCATCTCTCTCAAAATCACCAATAACAAAAACCAGCAGAGAGAAATGACTACACCCAATAAAAGACCAATAAAAAGTGTAAGGGTGTGTCAGAGAAGCTCACAGTCAAAAGATCAAGTCAACAGCTTTATTAAATATTAACGCCATTGCCTTGCTTAAAACCATTAGAAGAATTACTACAGTCACCTGTTTGTACTTCGGTTACGTTATTCCCTTGGCCAGCAGTCCAGAGTGTCTTCTGTTACAGTTTTCGATGAGAAAAACCATAGGAAACCCAATATCTTGGGTTCCACACATCGTGGACACTTCTTTTGTAGCAATAACCATGTTTTCACCATTGTTTCGGCCATTTGCCTCATCATATATGTATTTAAGACATTATATTATAAGATTTTTTGATTTTTTTTTTTGGTTTTAAATGTATAGGGTTATTATTAGAGTTGTGATGCCTTTATATGTGCATATTTATTTTAAATAAGTATTTTAAATTTCATACAATAGGTATGTTTAGAACCTATTAATTAACTATTTTAGGAATCTGATTGGTGCTTTCTTAATTAATTGAGGAATATATGATGATTGTGTATTGTGTAATGGTTATCTGATGAAGTCTGCTTGTGTGGACGAAAACGTGTGATAATTTGTAGCGCTAATCTTTAATAAAGTTGTTGACTTGCTCTTTTGACTGTGAGCATCTCTGATGCACCCTTACACCTTTCAAGAGAAGACAGATTGCATTCCCTAATCTGTTTATTGAACTAAATTAATCAGCCTCTATTTCATTTTTTTGTTTTTGGTTTACATTTTTACTTCTATTACTGCTGATTTCCTTATTCTAGTTATTGTTCCTTTAGTAGCAGGTGTGGATTTAACCTGGTGGCATCTTGGTGACTGTTTATGTTTACTGAATTACAGGTTTACTTTACTCACACCTTGAATATTTAGGGATCGATAAGATCTTTTGATCTGTGCAAGTGATTTACAGTATTATATATTTAAACAAAATGCATACTCTTTTCACTGGTACAAAATCACTAAACTACTGTATTTAAGACTGTAACTCATCAGTATCAGTATTAATTTTTATCCATGAATTCCTATCGATCGCCTTTAATATTCTTATGGTGCAAAATGTTCTCCCAATCAGTACAATGAAATATATAAATGAAAGTTCTTTTAGAATTTGTATATGTTAAAATTCATCCAATCTTTTCCTTTCCTTTTCCATTTATGATTTAAAAAGTTGCAGTGTATGTATTTGTTTGCTCTCTTGACTACCACATTGAAAAATATTTTGGCAGTATATGTAATTTTGCAAAAACTGATCTGGATTTTTTTTATCATAATCTGCATATATTTTTTAGAATATTTGTGTTTCATTGCAGAGTGATATTACTTTGTCATGTGTAATATTTGGTTTTGCCTTACTTACCAAATGTAAACAGGACAAATCAGCATTTGTATTCCCTGCTTTGAAACTCACCTATTTCATTTTCACAGTGTGTGAATTTGTGAACCAACAGAGGTTCATTCTGTATTTTTTCTCAACAGCTATGAGACCATTCAGTTAATATATGTAAATAAGTGGGGTGTAGGGGCAAAGATCTCAACATGTGTGTGTTGGGGGAGGCTTGACCCATTGCAAAAAAAGTTTTTTTTTATGATTGCTTTAATTGAATTAAAAGTTTTACCAGTTTATTTAATTTAGCTCATGTTTCAGCTATTTGGGTTCCAATGTAACAATGGAGAGCTATATTGATTTTTAAGAAGTATTTGTAAATAACTAAATATGTATGCCATTTATATTTCACTGATATATTCTGGGTATTCAAAATTCTGCAATAAGATTGATTTTTGAAAAGTATGCATATTTCATGGCTATTTGTTATAAGTGAATGATATTTCTACTTTTTTGCAATGAGGATAATTTATTTTTAACATATCCTAAACTCCTTATTAATATGTTTACTTGCCTGGAAGCATCCATACCTTTTTCTGGTAAGTATTGTGTGTCCCGCTTTAAAGTTGACTTATACTCCAGTCAATGCAACCTCAGTCCTTGTTTGGATGCAACTAATTAGAGTGGACAACTGTGTACTATGACATCAGCTACTGTTTCCATCTAAGGACAGTATTGGTAAGAAGTCTGCCTTTTCTTGTAGTACTTTAGGGCTTTTCTCAGAAGCAATAATGACCACTATCCCTGGTTCCTATACCACTGAAGGGATTTCCTCACATCCTCCCTGCAACACATCTTCAATCTCTGCCCAACACAAAATACAATGCCAAATATATGGAAATAACTGTGATCAGCCATTTTCAAAAATCTGGGCCAACCAAATCTTCCCAGTGCAGGCCTATCTTTATCCTTCCTGCTATAAGAAAACTGCTTGAAAAAGTTCTATTCAACTTATGCAATACATCACTACATACAACTTTCTGTACCATAAACAGCATAAGTTCCGGTCCACTTGGAGCACAATCACAATCCTATGGACCCTAACAAATGAAATACTACTAGCTATAGCCTGAGACCATCTATTTGGCTCCATTTTTATTGCCCTTAAAAAAGCTTTAAGCCTTACTTAGCATAACACCCTAATCTTTCACCTTCTGCAAATAGAAATAAGTCTCAATTCAATTCCTAGGATTCAAAACTACATCATTAATCACCACTTCTACATCAAGTTTTATATTTCATTTTCATAGTCAGTCAGCATTCAAATAGGAATACCACACATTTCCATACTTATTCCTCTACCATACTCCATTTTATAAATAAACTTCCCTTTCACACCTCTCATTTCCCAATCCTTCCCTATGCAGATGACATGGACTATTTCACAAATACTCATTCATCGGAAAGATCTGCAAAGAGATTCCCTAGTCCTAATCCACTGGAACTCCAACAGAAACATCCTTCTGAACTCCAACAACAAAATCAAAGCTAGGATTTTCATCACCAAAGAGAAACTTAAAAATAAAATAAAATAAAATAAAAAGTAGACTCTGTATACCTATGACAACAACAACAGCCACAAAGAAAACACCATCCCCGGGATTCATGAAGCTTGCGCCAGGCGCAAGCGTAGCATAGGCGGCATAACACCAAATATGGCCGTTGAGCGATTCAGGCATGATCCAGTTCCATGTGCACTACCGGCGTATGCCAGAACTGCGCAGCCCTCGGCTTAGGTATGCTAATCACCCCATGTGCAGTGCCACACCATGCAAATGAAGGTACATAGCGATTCATGAAGTGGTGCAGGCATAGCATAAGCCCACGGAAATGTAAACCAAAAAACACGGTTTACATTTTCCCAAACAGAACATCGGAGCTATGGAAGCAGACCAGACTCATGTATTACAAAGTTAACATATGCCAATGGCTAAATGCACAGCCAATGGCATAAGAATAGATGCACAACACCTAAAAAACAACATTTAATGTCATGTCCACAGTAACGCAAAGTACAACCGCAGGGCATGTGTGTGCAAACTGGAACACAAAGAAAATATATACAAATGTCATAAAATCGCAATGTAATACAAATCAGGATTTCACCATAATACTCAGTGGTATGCATGGTACACCACAACCAAGCTGCAAGGGTTGCTAAGGGTCTGTGACAGTCTTCGGCACGGTAACTATGAATTAGTAGTCAATGCCATGCAAATGAGGCAGGTAATACTGAATCGCAAACGTCCCACCAGATTAAGGATGCAACATACGGTGCAGCACTATAACACAGAGGAGTGGTTCAGAGGTATACATGACATCAGCAGTGGGGTGTGCCACCGTAGCTGTAAGCACATTGGAACAAAGCAAATCTGGCCTGGCCATTGCTAAGCTAAGCAAAGCTGCAGGACAGGGGTGGGGAGGTAGGTATAGCATTGTTTAGATGAGAGCACATATGGTGCCCGAAAGCGCATGTGTACTGGGATGAAAACATGCCTGAAACCTGGTAAGTAGATGCATGCGCTGCGAACCATAGCACAAACAGGAAGGTCAGGGGAAGAAAAGAAGGAAATGCTGCAGTAGGGTAATTGGAGTACAACTGAGCAATTAACACCTATTAACTCACAGAAGGCAATCGACGGCAGCTGACAAGTCTGCTCGCAAAAACCTGCAAAACAGGTTAGGGGAGGGGTCAGATTGCAAAGAAAGAAGAACTGTCATAGCAGAGCAAAGCAAACCTACAGTAGACCGGCAACAGAACACATTATGCAAGATAAGCCAGGTCTAGGAAAGTACAAATGAAAGCAGGCTGCAGGATGCATGCCAGAAAATGGTAGGTGAAATGTGAAGAAATGTAAAGGGAAGGGCAAGAGGTAATCCATGGCAGCCAAGTGTAATTCAACACCAAAGGCACCACAATAGTAGTTCTTGTAGTAAAACACATAAGATACCCTGTAGCTACGATCATGCATACACACCCTATGACATCATTGGTGTTCACAGCACAATAGTATAAAGTGTGAAAGCACCCTACACACACCTGTGTATTCCCAAACACTGCACCATAGGTGTAAACACATGGGGAACTTTTAAAATGTACATGTTGGGAGCTGCCATAGCTGTGATTCATCACCATGTGTTAGAGACTGACGGTGTTGTGGAGGATGATGCTGACAACCACCGCAGGCCCTGGAGGAGGAGAAGAGTGTTCAGACCAAGGGTAACCTATCAGGGGCTACATGATCTGGAGATAGTAGAGCATTACAGGGTGGACAAAGACATCTTACAGTAAATAGCTGAGCTGTGCCAGTCACGCCTGAGAACCAGAAACAACAGAAGGGAACCCATCCCAGTGGACACGAAGGTATGTGTAAGCTTGCGAATACTAACCACAGGTACCTTTCAAAGGCCAACTGGAGATATAATGGGGATCTCACAGGCATCAGCATCCAGGGTACTACACTAGTTCCTGGATGCCATGTTACCACATGCCAATGAGCATATATACTTCCCCCGAACTCAGGAGGAGTTGGCCAGCAATATGCATCACTTCCACCATGTGGCACACTACCCAGGGGTACTGGGTGTGATAGACTGCATGCACATACAAATCAAGTCACCACCCGGTGAGCATGGTAGGTGCTACATAAACCGCAAGGGATTCCACTCCATCAACTGCCAGGTCGTGTGCAATGCCCAGGGCATTATCATGGATGTGTGTGCTGGCAGCCCTGGAAGCTACCATGACTCCCATATCTGGTATGCCTCACAGATGTATCAGGTATTTGTCAGGGGGGACACCCCACATGGCCACCTTGTGGGGGATGCTGGCTATACACTGGAGCCATGGATGATAACTCCCATCAGAAATGCACACACACCCATGCAAGAACGCCATAATGAGGCACACGCACAAACCAGAATCATCATAGAGGGTGTGTCCGGGATGCTGAAATCATGGTTCCATTGCTTGGACACATCTGGTGGAGCCTTGCAGTACTCTCCAGGCACGTGTGCTCACATCTTCATAGTATGTGCCATGCTACATAATATTATCCTGTGGAAACAGCTGCAGCAGGGACAAAATGGTGAAGGCCCTCATAGCCCACTGCAATTGCCAAGGCCATCACAGGCACAGAGGGATTAAGACCACGAACACCCTGTGCCAGCCCCAGTAGGCAGACGGAGGCGTGCCCAATATGCCTATGCCTTGGCAAAGAGGGAACGTATAGCACATACTCTGACAGTGTAAGCCCCTATGGACTGACACACCTCTCCATCTGCACACACAGTAAAATGGATGGCACACACACATGACCACCTGTAAATTGTAATGTATAGATGGCCTACTGTGTGAGTCCTACATAGGCAGCCCTCAAATATTGTACACACAACAGCTATTGGAACAAGGAATGTCAACACCTGAAAAGTACATGAACCTATCAGCATATGTTGGTGCTGTGTGTATAGGTTCCTAGGTACATCGATAGGTACACGCCTGATTGTCAGAGGCCATACACCAAACGAGACAAACAGTGTCTGCTGTCACCAGAACATCGAGTAACCAACTGTCGCTCACTGGAGCAGAGGCAATCGTGGGATCACATGTGTGTAAGCACTGTTCTTCACACACTCTGCATGGATTCCTTGCTGCGTTAATAAGGGGCTCCACATAATGGAATCATGGATGTCATGTCAAAGCATGGGGTGTACCCATAACAGGTATCTGTCACCCCAACATGCTCAACCTATGGACGTTTGAAGGTGTAGCACATTATCATCTGTGGCTCACTGTGATATACATACCCAATGCTGGAGCACATCCAGTAAACATCACATGGACATACCATTAATTGGACTCATCCATATGTAAACTAACTGAGTTACCCATGCGATTGCAGTATGGAGTAACAGCCATAGTATACTCCACATGCAAAATGCCATAACACATGTACAAATCCCAGATGCCCAAGTGGTAAATGCAGTGACCGTCGTGTATGTTCCCGGTCCCACATCCTGCAAGGGATGTAACGTAATCCCAAAGGCACGAATAATGCATGTTGGATGCAGGTCATCAGATCATGTTTAGCACACGTTAGCGGGAATATGCGTTGCCCAGTGCTGGTAAGCGTTGTTTAAATTTGACTATACGGATATGCGTGAAACAGGGCTAAGCTTCTCTGAATATCACGCAGATCACGGTCAGTGATGTCCAGAACAGGTGAAACCAGCATTATTCACCCCTGTACTAATAGTGCCTGCTCTGAAGGGTAAAATGACCACTGCCAGGAGTAGAACAAACAATCATGTATACAATCACCTAACACTATGGTAGCCAAGATGTACCTACGGCAGATGTGTAATGTGACAGGTTCAAACACAAACGTGCAGAGTCCAGGAAACAGTATACACCGACAAGTACACAATGAAAGGTGTAGTCTGCCTGTCACTCTCTCTGTCAGATATATATATATATATATGTATATATATATATATATATATATATATATATATATATATATATATATATATACACACACATACATATATATAATACAGATAGAAAGGGTGATAGAGAGATATATATTGATATATACGGATTCACCGATATCTGCAAATATATAGATAGGTCAACGACATGTACATAACCATGGAGGTACAAATAAATAGGATACCGCCAACTATGGAATGTGTCACATACCGACACGCGTAACCATGAGGCTGAAAGACCGAAAGAACACAGTACCGGAACACTAGAACCGTGAGTAATATTATCACGATATGAAGGGACATTTAGTTACCGCTGCCGGTGTTACGGTCCACGTAGATACTGTGTTCAAATGTGTTTGTGATTGCCGTAGTCTGTGTATGTGTGTGTTGAGGGTGCCATGTGCGTGTCCATGTGAGTGTAATGTGTGTGTGTGTGTGTGTGTGTGTGTGTGTGTGTGTGTGTCTGCATCATGTGTCTGTTAGTGCCAACTCAGAGGTAGATCATTACGGTAGGTGTGGTTATAGCTAGCCGTAGGCATACGGTTACCACCTGTCCCACATTAGGAGGGACAGCCCCTCCCTGGGCAGTTGTGTCCTGACATAAAACATTAAAAAGGGCAAATGTCCGAGATTGTAGGACATTATTATGTCCCATATATTATGTAATAGTTGCATTAAATAGTTATGCCTGTATGTAAGAAACGTAAATGTTACATGCAATATGATAAGTAGCCAAAGTCCTACAACAATAAGTATGTATTGAGGATAAAAGTATGTGCTATCCTGTGTACTGACCATGGGTATGTGTCGGCCTGTAAACACTGATGTGTGTCCTGCAAGTGTCGCGCAATGGCCATTTGAAAAGGTGGCAACCCATGCCAAAGAGGTTCAGTTACCAACACAACTGCAATGAATGCAAATATCTGGGACAGAAATACACGGGACAGCTGTCATTTAGTAACATTCCTTTACATATCGCTGTAATTCAGGAGGTATGGAAGTATCAACCTCACCTGCATACTATATAGAAACCAATTAACAACGGCCCAATGTATATGCCCGTAACAAAAGTCTACTAACTGATAGGTCTTTAATTAGGGAAGGAGCCCACACACATATATGGAATATGTAGAAATGCAAGCCCCACAAACCTGTATATGCTACGTACACCCACCTACATCCCCCACACATGAAACTATAGCAATACAGACTGTAATTACAGCACAAACATCCAGTCAATCAATTACATCTGCAGACGTGTTAACATACCTTGTGAGAGACACATTTTAAAGGCACCATGTGAAATCATAGCCATTGTATAATGGAACAAACGGCGATGTTACAGGTTTTTTTGCAATAGTCCCTTATCAGACGGTTGGGATGACAGGTACACTCACATGTAGAACCACATACTCTAGCTGTCACACACAATCCACGGGGGACATGAATCTAAACTATCCGTGTCTCTACACATAGCAGTTGCAATTACACACAACAAAACACGATACAGGCCATCTCCCCGAAGGTAGGGCAAATGGGCAACACCCAAGTGGAGAATTCAATTATACCCCACTGTTGCCACATAATTGGCGAATGGAGTAGCTGCACAGCTGATGTGCAAGTAATAATTCACTCAGGAACACCAATTGGCAGCAGGAAGCCACATGCTACAGGTATCGACGTATATAAGGATGACTTGCCAGACATTCAAACCGTATGCTCATACCATAGAACTGTTTAAACAGTGTAAGAGAGATAGTTACGAAAGTCCAGAACGATAACAAGGTATGTAGAACACTCAGTATGTAAGTGTATGTATAACCCGTTTTGTATTAATTATGTTAGTGTATGTATAGCCTGTTTTGTATTAATTAAAAGTGTCCGCAATGCATAAAGTGGGAAAAGGTATTATGTAGTGATGTCTTGCTAAGCATAGTAAAGCTTGTAGAAATTGTGTGTCCTGCAGTGGGCCACAAGGTAAACATCACAGACACCACAAGGGATGCTACATGAGGGCTTTAAACAGAACAATTCCATACCACCCACCGTCAATGGTAGGGTATGTCCAACAAGTACGTGCCATAGCAGGGGATAGTATATGTTGATATACTGTCACAGTAGGCATGTGTATGGGCATATAATGACAATGACATGTCTAAGGTGGTCCTGCTGTGCAAGTATGCTTTGCATTATGGGATAATATGTAAAATATGTGTAATGTACAGTATTGTAGGTAGATATGTCAGATATTCTACACAGCATAACAGGCATATCATGCATACCAAAGGTATCATCTATTGGCATGTACAATATACAATAACAGGATACATATGGCTTGTAGTCATGGGACACTGTAACAGCATGATAGCTAATCTAAATGGAAGAGCTACTCAATTACCCATGCACAAAGGACATGTAATAGCTTCACAGGTTCATAGTGGGGTACTATGCAGTCTGGCAAGTCTATGTGTAAGCCCAACTACAGTGTTTACACCAGTGGCACCTCTCTAGGGTAGTGCCCTGTCTGTGAACAGCAGAGCCATGTGTTACCTGCACCTCTGCACAGTACAGCCACTACAGTTATCCCTGGCGTACATGCGTGTCTCCCATCCACCAAGTGAGGTATCACATGTACAGTGCTACTGTGTGTCCCTGTGTGATGTACATAGGAATCATGTTCCAAAGCATGGTGAGTGTCTTGTTTGGGAATGTAACCCTCAAGCACATCCCACTCATTGTTGCATGTGTGCACATATCCATGAGCATGTTGCCCACAGTGGCTTTTGCTTATGTCGCTTATGTGGAGTATATCCATGAATATTGTTGTGGACATGGGCCCTGTCTGTTCAGCAGAGGTCACCCCTGAGTATGTAGTATGCAAATGTGTACAGACATGGTGTCCATAGTTCTGCCACATACGTCAACCGTCGGAGCTCAATAAACGTCATGGCGTGTTAATGCTGTGGTATGTAAAGCCGTAGCTGTTCTGTAAGGTACACCCTAAACGGGATGTTGTACCCTTGAATGTGTGTATACGTCTGGAGTTCAGAGGTACAACGGGTGCCTATGTTCCAGCTACAAACCCAGTACAGATAAGTGTGGCCACGTAGAAGGATATCCACGCCACAGTGACAATGTTGTTATCAAAGGAGTGGGTGCGACATACGTGTGTACTACGATCATGTACAATGTTACATATATGTAGGGGACCATCACCTATGTGATAGTCAGTGGGTGAATGGTGTAATGCAAAGGGGATGTTCATGCACCTTGTGTCATGCAGCTTGAGGCCATGATATTGATATCAGGTATCCGTCACAGTGACACCCTTATGGAGGGAGTCAGTATCAGCTGGTGGATCAATCATGGTGCTTTGTATGCAGTTGTCTTGAAAGCTAGTCAGGGAAAGTCCCTCTGTGCTAGTCTGTACCTCAGGGAAGCATATACCGAACATGAGGGGCCCTATGACTGAGGACTGTGGTATGCCAAGTGTAACTGAAATACAGTAGGTACTATGGTATGCTACCCTCATTGTGTGTGTCCTGTCCGTGAGCCACTTTGCATAACATCCTGAGACATAGGGTCGATGTGCAGGTGATTGTGTATGTTGTCAATGCCAGAATGGAGAACAGTGCTGAAAGGCAATGAGAGGACAATGTAGGCTGTGTGGACCCCCTTACCATCATCAACTACCCTGGTAACTGTATCAAAGGAGTCTACCAGGTGTAGGAGCCATGCTCTGGCCCTAACAAGTCCAACCTGGGTGGCATCAAAGGACCGGAGCCCACCAATGTCTCTGTGAATGACTTCCATGATGATGTGCCCCATAGCCTTGCAGAACAGTCCAGTCAGGCGTATAGGTCAATAGTCCCTCTCGTGCATTGTGGCACCACCTGTGTGGAGTGTGATAACTGTTGCTGTGTGCCATTCAGGGGCCACAATGTCTGATACAAGGCTATTACTGAATATGGTGACCAAGTGGGGAGACATGTTGCTCAGAGGTTTGTGTAAATCACAGCCTGGGATGTTGGACGGTCACATGGAGTCAGTGTTCCAGGCCTTATAGAGTGCAGGTTAGTACTGTGTAGTTGTGACCGCAGGGACACCGCAATGTTCCTGCATGGATTGTGGCCCTGTAGGGAGTGAGAGGGTGTAATGTTAGCATTGAACCCATCCACCAGCATGTTGGCAACATCACTTGGTTCTGTAATGTTCCCGAGTAACTGCTGTATGTCAGAGCAGATGTGGGTATTGCCATTGACTACTGACATACCTCCATAATGCCTTGTGATACACCCTGGAATGTGTCACAGTAATGTTTACATAGTTAGGTTTGGAGTATGTGATGAGGGATCCCGTAACCCTACTGAGGCTGACCAGTGAGCTACCCCACCCATGGGATTGTACTCCACTTTGCAACAGCCTTCACCTGTTGTTGTAAATTATGTCCATGGAACTGGACCCCCAGAGTGGCGTCCGTTATTTGGTGGGTACCATCATGGCTCTGTGTGGAATAGCATGATCCATGCAGTTGTGTAAGTGCTAATGAAGTGCACTGGGGTATGTTTCAGCATTTGTATGTGCATTGTCCATCTGCACGGGTGTCATGACGTTAACTACTGCTGTCATAAGACGTCTGTAGTAGGCGTTGTAGTACTCTTGTACTGTGTATGCCGTGAAGGGTGTGGTGCCGGGATGTGGATAACAAGGGTGATTAGCATATGTTCGGAATCCACCAACGAGGGGATAACCTCAGGTGTGGAACACCAGTCACATGTTGGTAGTGTCCATGTCTAGGATATTGTTGGTCTTGGAGGTGGTGTGTATGGTTGATCCAGCCGAGTGGAGGTTATGAATCCCAGACAGCATTACCTAATGTGTCGGTAGATGAGTGGCTATCCCAGTTAAGTGTGGGGTAGTGTCAGTCTCACATCAGTAGTACCTGTCTGAACCATACTGTCCAGTACACCAAGAAATGAGGTTTAGTAACCGTGGGGTATGTTGTTGAATCCGTAACTTGTTGCAATGTGTATAGCAGTTCTGGCCACAGTTAGTTGCACATGGAGCTCCTCTGATGCATTGTGCTAAGTAACTAGCCAGGATGTGTGTACAACATAGTGGAATATGGGAACACCTCAGCCGTCGGTGTGCCGGTCCAGGTTACTTGACTGAAAGGTGTGGTCTGTGTATAACCTGTCATTGCAGGTGTGCTCTGCAGAGCCTAGAGACAGGTCCCAGTCACTGCAGAGATATTGAAGTGGTCCATTATAAAGAGTGCCTTGCCTGTGTGTGTCAGAGATGAAGATGTCAAGCATTGCATCACATGACCACATGTTTTTCTTGCCTGTTCCCGTTCTGGTGGTGAATGTTATTGGAAACTGTGCAAGACAGGTTGTATAGAAGCAGCAAGAGCCTTACATGTTATCTGTACTCCCAGGGCTGACAGGTGCAGGTCATCTGTGCCAAAGCATCGTGTTTTGTTGACCATGTCAGTCAAAGCAGACAGATACCAGATGCCTGTGGAATGACAGCAGAAGCATAGGCAACTGATGAAGTGACACAGTCAGTTGTTGTACAGTGGTATCAGGTCCGGATGAATGCATAATGCTCCCCAGGGCTTGGCCCATACCTTCAGGGCTACAAGACTGGTGAGATGTTGCATGTCCCTGCACACATAGTCTGTGAAGTTGCATCTCAGGGCAGTCACACTAACATGGAGAATGACAGTCAAATTGTACCTGGTGAGGTGTGGCATGGGTGCATAGGTTATGTTGCAGAACCAGTTACCCGACAGCAAGATGTAAGTGACTATCGCCTTGTGTAGCCTGCTGAGTGGGACATCAGTGTGACCGCCTACAGAGTCACCTATGACTGGTGTGTTGTGTATGTTATAACACCCTATTGGCTGTATGTGATGGGCACACATGAGTCTGTGGGCTATAAGTTATGGTTGTTGTGTTTGGTGATGGGGGCTGCCTTTGGTGCCTACACAGAGTATGGAGAGGTACTGCACAAGTTGTACTCGTATGTGTGGCTTGTGGTGGTGGAGATCTTGCGAGACTATGTGATGAGTGGGGTGTGTTGTAAATGTTACACATCCCCACATGATTGTTAGGTTCAGTCAGGGTTGGTGACAGCATTACCCCCAGCATGGCTGCATATGTGCATCTCCCACAGGCTGCGTGTCGTATGTTGGGAGGTGAGCATTGACTGTGTACATGAGACAATTGCTCTATTGCCACATGTATGCCATATTCATCATATAGACAGGCAATAGCACTGGTACGTGACAGTTGGACATGCCTGTATATACAACCATGTCTCACAAGATATGTGAGTTACGTGTGTACAACAGCTGTTGTACTGTAAGCAAGCTGGAAATGTAAGGACAGACAGTGTACTTTTGAGAAATGGTGTGGAATGGGTGTTATATTAATCAGTAGCTCATGAAGTGCTCACAAGTTCTGAACAAGTGCTGAGCATGAAAATACAATACAGATAGGGTGTTGGATAATATCAACCCACAAGTGGTGACGACAGTCATAATTGGTGGCACCGCACTATTACCTTGCTGAGTATGGTCTGCAAGTCCATGAGCCATTATCTATGTAGATGTTAGCAGTACAGATGCATATGACAGTATGGATGTTTGACTACATGTACCTTCATATGTCACAGGAGTGTTCTACCAGTGGCCTATTGACAGAATCAACACTTCAAAAGGTGCCAGAGTGACATGTGCATATCACACCACTGCCAGCTAGAGTAAAACAGGGTTAATGTGTTGTACTCCCCCCTCATTGTAGCCCATACCACACAGACAAATGTGAGGCATCAGTGTATGTAAGGATGTGAATGGCCATGACCTATGAGCAATAGCTGTCTCAGTGTTGTGAACAACATACAGAATGGGCTTTGTGGGTGAGGTGTGTGACATATGTGCACATTCTGACAGATGATATCAGCATTGTCACTGCTAGGTGAATATCCCTGTACCCATTAACTACCAGCTAGGCTGTGGTCAACATTATGGACACTGTGTAAGGGATGGTGCTGTGCAGTTCACCTCCCTGAATTGGTGACATCTCTAGGCCTCTTAGGTAGTCATACGAGGCACCCATGTCATGACAGGGTGCCATCCATGAGCATGGAGATCATTGGACAGGCATACTCAGTACTCGGGTGACCAATATTGGATCACATATCACCTTTAAGGGGTATTGGCCATGTGTGGATGGGCGATACCAGCCTTCACAATCCTCACCTCCACTATGCAGCATGCTGGATACCTTACATAAAGACATGTGCTACACTATGATGTTGGACATGCTACATGTACATATCCTGATCTGAAAGACATACATCATGGACAGCCACCGTCCTACTACTAGGATCACCACATGCTGGACAGATCCCTGTGCCATACATGTGACATACTCCCATCATACCATGCAACCCTGTCCATCAAAGCTGCACATGTCATCTCTGTCATACATGGTGTGATGACCGCATGGTAGATGTATTATCAACTGTCTGGATCAGTAATGTGGCACTGATGTACCTCACAGTAGCAAAATGGCTGTCGGATACAGCTAGGAAACCTTACTCGTACATGCTATAGTTGATAACCATCCCTGTGAATGACGTCCAACTAGCCATTGTCCCATGTCTATCACATGTGCAAAACAGGCGATCTGTGGCAGGATGTTGAACAGCTGTACAGTGCCGTGTAGATGTATATGGCAAAGCACATGCACGTAAAGGTTTCCATGCGTATGTGTGCATTGTCACTGCTCAAGTCCATTAAGGCAGTGTATGTGTTGATATGTGACATATACTCAGTATCAAGGTCAACAGCATTACCGTGGACACATCCAGGCATGTGCTGATAGGTAAGGACACCAGTGCAGGCAAACAGACATGCCCACATCAAGACAGCATTCACATGGAGTATGAACAATTGAATGAGGTGACACACATATATAGTGATGATATCCAATGCATAATGGGTGTTACATGTGTGTGACACAAACATGTCAGTCGTGTCAGTGTCATGATGATTTGCAAAGATAACTGTGCAGATGTACTAGATTTACTAGAAATGTATGTGCAGCAGTATCTCTGTACATCTCTGATACTGTGACCTGTCACCATCATTATGTCTTACAGATAATGCCTGGTTCACGCCTGCCAGTGTACAGTTGCCAGGAGGATGATGTCCTCATCCCGTACCTCCATGAGAACTATGAATTGTTGTTCAGCCATGTGCCACAGCATGCCCAGCAGCATGACGACCTGTGGCAGGATCTTCGCAGGAGGGTGAATGATGTGGGTGGCCATAACCGCACCTATCAGCAGATGGGCAGACACTGCATGGACTTGATATGACATGCGAAACAGCGTGCCACTGCAATCGCCAGGGAACAAGGTGGAACAGGTGGTGGGCCACCAACCCAGCCCCCACTCACACACACCGAGGAGCTACTGGCCAGTCTGCGGACACCCTCAGAACAGCATCCACAAACACTAGCTGCCATCGTGGAGGTGGGTGTCTCCCAACCAATGAGCCTGGCGTTGCCTGGTAAGTCAGTACCGTACATATGACTATTATATCCCATTTCGTTGCATGTGTCACTGTACATTATGTAATGTAACATCATATGCAAGGTATGTTGACACACATGCTGCATACTACAGTATGCTACCCTGTGTATGCACACATGTGCATACTATATGCTATTGTACAGGTGAATGTGTTAACATGCACAGTGCACCCTGTGGCTATTATACAGTCATGGATAATGTTCAAACTGCTGTGTCACCCCTATACAGGTACCTCTGGCATGCCGCACAGACATTAGTCTGTTGCCGGTGAGACTGTCATCACTACCAGGCATGTTAAAGCATAGATCTATTCGCCATGTGGCCAGTTAACACTTGTACACTTGATGTTCGGTCCAGTCATGATATACAGGTTGCATCACCCATCTTTCACACTGGCTACCCATGTGCAATATATACAAATGAAATGATACACCAACATGAAACCACAGTATCTGTCATTGCTAAATGTGTGGACAGCTGTGCATACAATGGTGGAGGTGTTGTACAATGTAGGCATATGTACTATACATTGGAACAACACGTGTGGTACGCAAACAGTACCACACAGTGAGCTGGGATATGGGCAGCCCACAGGAGTCACCATTGTGTTATATGCCCCTGCAATGGGTACACACATTGTGATGTGCCATCTGACATGTCCCAGACATGTAGTGTTCTGGCTGCAATATTGTCACACTATCCCATAACACATACCCCACATACCAAACATACAACCCATTGTCTGCATAGCCCTGTGGATGGTGACATATCTGACATCTATGGGTGTATGCCATATGGGACAACACAGGCATGTGAGATAGATGGCCATCACAAACATTTGGCCAACACATGTTCACACATGGCCATGGGGGATGGCCAGAGACATGTAGCCATGCAGTAGATGTGATATGTATACACCCTGTTGCACATTGTCCACACATGGTCCAATTATAGCCTTAGTTGACTGATTATACAGTTGATGTGGTACACTGGACATCCTAATAGCCTGTGCACAGCTAGTAGAGATGTCACTTAAGTCTACCATATAAGATGTGTTGAACATCACGACTGTGTCATAGCATGACAGTAGTCACCTGTACAGCTTCCACAGACATTGACACCACATCAGGCCACAGATACTGTACATTTCCCTTGCTGCTGTAGGACATCACCGTTAGCTATGCACCTCGTGTGTGTGGTACATCAATGTCACATGGGACGTGGTGAATTGACAAGTCTGCCATGTGTGGACATGGTTGCCAGGCAGCTAAAACTCTGCAGTAGTTGTGCAGGGGTGTCTTCTGTAGGTCTTCCAGTGACCTGTCACATGACACAGCATGGTTTGGTGTGTATACACCTCAGCATCGTGGGTCACAATCCACAGTTATGTCATGGGTATGCATGCAGTTATGGCTATGCAATGTGTGCATATTATGCACTGTATAGCAATATAGATGCCTCATGATGCCATACAATGGCACAGTGTCTGTACTTCACACTGTATAGCAATGTAGATGGCTCACACTACCCTTCCATTCTCATGCACATTTGCTAAACATGCCTTTTATCTGTAGGGCATACAGACAACACTGCAATGTGATGCCCATTACGATGCTGTACATGTGTCAGGACACCATTGTGTCAGACATGTATGCATGTTAATGCACACGTCAGCAGATTACATGTCAAGGTCACGTCAGCCATGTGTACTGTTAACCTGTTCTGGTCCATATGGTGTATTACGGGGATGCATGCTTACTACCATGATTGTGTGAGCTGCATGGCTACTGATATGACACCTGCTTGCTGTAGTGTGCACCCCAGGGCGGTATGCTAACTAACACTATTAATGTCTGAGCTGCATGCCGTCTGCTGTATCACATGCATGCTGCATGCTGTCTGTCAAATCACTTGCATGGTGTGTCTGTGTGTGTCTGTGTGTGTGTCTGTGTGTGTGTCTATTGTAATTTAGAGTCTTTCTTTGCATTCACAGGTGATGTAGGTGCGTTACCCTCCTGCGGTCCATCTGATGTTAGTGTCCCCACAGATACTAGCAGTGATGAACATATGCATGAGGTACAGGCAGGGTTGTCAGGGGCTGAATCTGTGCCAATGGTTGCCATCCCAGCTATGTCCCCCTCTTCCCCGCACACAGTTCTGCTGCCAATACATACCGCATCACTAGTGGCCATAGAGGAAGGACAGTCAGCATCTGTTAGTGTGGAACAGGAACATGTGGTGGCTACAGAAGGTGTGTCTCCACACCATGGTGTCAGTGTAATGACTGCAGATGTGCCACACAGGCATGTGGCCGGTGCTGCTCGTAGGAGGACCTCTGGCAGACATGCACCTGCAGGACAGAGCACAGCAGCTGGTATCACCAGACACATGTTCCAGACTGTAATGGCAGCACAGGCACGTGCTGATTGACAGAACAGAGAAGGGCAGATGCTGCAGAGGGCTGCTATCCATACTCTAAACGAAAACATCCAGGCATTGGCAAATGGTCAAGAGCAGATTGCTGATGTTCTGGACAGGCGATTGGGTGACATGGTCGGAATCCTTGACCGTGGCATGGCAATCCGTGAGCGTGAGCTGTCTGTGCTGGAACATCTTGTAGGAGTGAGGCGTAGGCTGCATGGACGTAGGCCAGCTACACCACCTAGTGCAGGTCAACGTGAGTGTGCCACCTCACATGCCCGCTCCCATAGTGCCGGTAACAGTAGCAGTGCAGCTGGTGCTGCGCTGTCCACACCAGGACACAGCAGGCCACATGGACGTGGTCCTGGATGTTCCCAGCAGGGACATGGTTCCAGTGGACATGTGTCGTCGGACAGTAGCCAATCTGTACCTCCGCCTGGTAGTGCCCGTGCAACCCCTGGCAGGCACAGGTCACGTGGCCATGGCCGGACACAGTGAGCTGTACATCCTGGGCTGTACAATCTGGAGCTGTCAATAATACCCCTGTGTAGGCCTCACAAAAGGCAGAACTGTGTGCACACATACACGCACACAGCAAACATATCTGTAGGGCACCACAACACCCACATGCATACTGAACAGACATGTCCAATCAGATCATCGGCCCTTACCCACACACATGATGTCATCCATTGGTGCAGCCTATGCCCCTGGCAAACATTATCACCCTGTGCATATGATGAAGCCTGTGCTGCATCCCTGTCATCCACACTATCGGTACAGGGACATGCTCAAATGGTCTGATGCACAGGGTGAACAGAATATTGAAAGAAGTGTATATTACATTAGTTGTGTAAGAATAGTGAGAGAAGTGTATATTACATTAGTTGTGTACTGTTGACACGCACCAGACATACCATGTAGTACAGGTTTAGCATGCATTGTTATATGTTCACAGTATGTGTCTCGGTAACAACAGTAGCAGCATGTTGGTAATGATGCCCTGGTTCCCTCCTTATGGTCTACTTGCATGTGCCTACAGGTAGCAGTGTTTGCAGTCTCCCATGTGTAACTGTGGAGTACTCACAGGCACATATGGCAATATCAGCATGCTATACGTAGCCTCAACCTGACTGTTGGAAAGGCTAACATACCACAGATGTCCACACATATACTGATCCAGAAGCATGTGGGCTGTTTAATAGGCTACAGTGGCTAGAGATGTGACATCCATACCAGGTCACATCACAGGTATGCTGACATGGTGCAGGGGTTATACACAGCGGTCCGCCCGATGACAACGTTAGAGGCCACTTGATAGCATGAGGCCTCACTGTGTAGCAGTAATACCCTGTCACATTACATGAACATGCCCACACTCACGGGG
This sequence comes from Protopterus annectens, assembly GCF_019279795.1. NCBI lineage: Eukaryota > Metazoa > Chordata > Ceratodontiformes > Protopteridae > Protopterus > Protopterus annectens. The sequence continues at coordinate 253,262,335 of NC_056726.1, forward strand.
TCAACAACACTATAATGCACACTCCATAGTGTTGAGGTGAGGACCCCTGCCTATGCGGTAATCACCCTCACAATACTGTGCACCCATTCGATGCGACACAGAGAAAGAACATGTACAGGTAGCCAGTACGGCTGAGACCGATGGCATCAACAGGGTAGTAGACTGCATCACCATGAGGGGTTAGGGATCCTGTGTGTTCTGTATGGTAGCATACACCCTCAATCCATGCACCAGACAGCCATACATACACACACACACAAACTGTGGAGACCACAAATGTCATTCACATACAGATAGCTGATATGTGTGTGATACACACACCACCTCTGCCTATGTCATGCTTTCCACACTGCAGTATGTACAGATGTCTACAACAGTGTACAGGGGTGTGTAACAATTGGGATGTATTCCCCACCATATGTGGCATATATGGTCACACAAGCAAACACACTGGCAGTACTGTGAATGATACACCTGCTATATGATGATACGTCTGACAGACATGCAGCAGTATTGGCCGCATTATGTGTACCAACGCTACCTCTGGCAATTGTGCTGCTATATGCACATGGGAGAATGTAAGTGTTACAGGTGTCAAGTGACTTACAGTCAGTAACACCTGACCGCTGTATAGGTTTTATGTCTTCACCGTCAAGTAACAATAACATAGCGTACTGTTTGCACATGTAATGGTAGGATGGCGTGTGACACACCTGTGAGCCATCCCTGGCAAACATCCATCTGCACAGGTGGATCACCACTTTATGTACACACATCCATCCATACCTGATGTACATCCTACCGTACTGTCTGTATTTCACCATATACAGGTGTCAATGATGGGGCTGCATTGCAACTGCATGTTGTAGTTAGGCACAGATGAGTTACATACATCAGCTACTGCACATGCATGGTAGCTGCATGCACACTACAAATTGTACATGTGTGTTGGTCCTACATGCCTGTCATGTAGCCATGTTTGTATGCATTGCAATTGGTGGACATGTGTGATGACATACATAACACATGGACTGTTGTATGATATGATGTGTGTCATGGGTAACTAGTACAGAGGGAATGTGTCCTCGGTCAACATTGCTACATCATGTACTGTTAGCATTCAACAGCCATGGACCCACCTTCCATTTGCGTGCATGTGATTGCTGTAGCCACTTGTCTGCATGGAGGACAGCAAAAGCTATGCTATGTACATATGTGTTGTGTGTATGGTCCATGCACATATCCACTGCGATTACATGTATGTCATATCCAAACATGTGTGTTCTTTCGTGTACAGAGACAGTCATCTGTCACAGCTGTGTAAGACCCAGGGCCCCTGTTATGTGTAGAGCCGACCTGGTTATGTACAGTGGTATCATTGCAATGCATAACACATGATGGAACCCTGTCGGTACATGTGTAGTCTGCACAGTTGCTGTAGACCTATGTACAGTCCACTGGTCATGAGTCACACAGTGTTGTGGTAATGTATGGCTGTGCATTGCTGGTCCAACGACATGGTGATGTCTGAGGGCTACATAGTAGACTGCGGTGTGTACCTCTGTGATCTGCACCTGAGACATCTGTGAAGGCTCGTGAGTGTGTACTGGTCAGTACATGTGAGTGGCCTTCATGTACGTGGGGACAGTAACACCATACTGTGCCCTTCTGTGTTTAGAATCCATGTGCATGCAAGATGGCCCTTTGCAACTGCTAAGTGTGTGAGCATGCCCAGTACGCCGTTGTATACATGGACACACAGTACATTCCACATTGCGCCCTTCCATGTTTAGAATCCATATGCATGCATGACAGCCCTGTGCAACTGCTACGTGTGTGAGCATGCCCAGTATGCCGTTGTGTAGATGGACACACAGTACATTCCAAACTGCGCCCTTCCATGTTTAGAATCCGTGTGCATGCAAGACGGCCCTTAGCAACTGCTAAGTGTGTGAGCATGCCCAGGACGCCATTGTGTAGATGGACACACAGTACATTCCAAACGGACATGTGATACTAAGTGTGTGGGCATGCCCAGTGACACCTTGTGTCTGTGATTTGCCTCTGTGTATGGGCATGGCCATTGACATCCTGTATAGCGATGGTGGTCATCCAGGCAACAGATGTCCATTTTCCACGTCACGATGGATGCCTACATTGAACACACTGATAGACTGTCTTGAAGGGTGTACTGTCTGTGGCGCGTCCCGTATCTATGTAGTGTTGTTGTAGTGCTCTGTAGATAGGCAGTTGCCCCGATCACACCACTGCCGTGTGTTTGTCTACGTCTACCTTGGGACAGTAATATGCTTTTAGACTGCTCACTCTCTATGCATTCCCTATCGGCGTCCTTGCCTTTGCGGATGATGTCATCCACCAAGAAGTATGCCTCTGGGAGTGCTGTGTTCAGTAATCTCGGTAGCGCATTCTGTGACTGCGTAATGCCCTAGTGTGATAAAGTAGTTAGGTGTATGTTCGACTCCCAGCCCTGACAAGTGTGTGTGTGTGTGTGTGTGTGTGTGTGTGTGTGTGCGTGTGTTTCCAGCTGCCTGGGGACAGAGTAATGCTTTTAGACAGCTCACACTACATACATTCCCTATCGGCGTCTTTGCCTTTGCTGATGATGTCATCCATCTAGAAGTATGCTTCTGGGAGTGATGTGTTCAGTAATCTCAGTAGCGCATTCTGTGACTGCGTAATGCTGTAGTGTGATAAGGTAGTTAGATGTATGTTCGACTCCCAGCTCTGCCAAGTGTGTATGTGTGTGTGTGTTTTTCCAGCTGCCTGGGGGACAGAGTAATGCTTTTAGATGGCTCACACCACATACATTCCCAATTGGCGTCTTTGCCTTTGCGGATGATGTCATCCACCTTGAAGTATGCCGCTGGGAGTGATGTGTTCAGTAATCACAGTAGCGCGTTCTGTAACTGCATAATGCTGTAGTGTGATAAGGTAGTTAGGTGTATGTTCGACTCCCAGCCCTGCCAAGTGTGAGCCTGTGTGTGTTTGTGTGTGTGTGTGTGTGTGTGTGTGTGTGTTTCCAGCTGCCTGGGGACAGAGTAATGCTTTTAGATGGCTCACACCACATACATTCCCTATCGGCGTCTTTGCCTTTGCGGATGATGTCATCCACCTAGAAGTATGCCTGTGGGAGTGCGGTGATGCCAGAACTTGGTAGCGCATTCAGTTACTGCATAATGCTGTAGTGTGGTAGACTAGACAGGTAGATGCTCAATTCTAGAGCATGGCAGGTGTGTGTTTGGCAGTTATACCATATGTGTTGGTATCTGTGGGTGGCTAGCTGCAGGATGTGTTCAGTTTGTTTTGTTGCTGACCTATATAGTGTCCACAGCACGCATATTCTGCCAAGACACTGGGTTGTTAACACATACATTCGCCAATAGGTCTGGTGAGTAACTGTCAGCAGCACTACTCTTACCGTTGCTACAGTCTGACCCATGTGACACAACATAACACATGTGCCTTGATATTAACAACACTACATGATGCAGGTGGCACATGTAGTTTCCTTTCCATTCCTGTCTAATGCATTGCTGTCATATGGTTCGCTGTTGTGATATAAATGCCATATCTATATATGTGTGTACATGTATATGTGTGTATGTATATATACATATATATATATATGTCCATGTATATATGTATACAAATAATATATGTGATATATGTAGATGTAGAGGTGGACATAGATGTGAACATATGTCTGGGGACATTAGCACTATTGACTATTTGTGCCAGATGATCTGTAAGTGATAACCTGGGATCTATGTATATCCGCCATGGCATGGTGTTAATGCACATCGTCTGTGGTGTGCAGGGCCATGAGTTGTAGTCATGTAGGCACTGGTTATTTTGTTGCTGGGAAGACCATGGGACATCGAATATGGTGATGGTAAGGCACCTGTTGCCAGTTGTGTGTGGATCTGAGTGACTCTGAGCAGTGGTTAATATGATGGAGGTTCGGTATGGGTCATATAACAATTCATTAGAAGACTATACTATGCAGATGAGGTTGACTATGGTGTATCACATTTATCACCAAGGTGTGCTGCTGGTCCCTGGAGTGTATTTGTGTAGTCAGCCAGGTGCAGGTCTCGAATATAGCTGACAGCGTGGGAGGGGGATCAGGCATACTGTACGTACATTGCAGAATTGTGCCTCGGGAGTGCTCCTGCCTTAGCACACCTAAGCTAGGGGTGTGTCTATACCTGCCTGGTGATGTTGGTAGGGGTGACAGCAGTGGTGGGGTAGTCAGGGTGTACAGGCTGCACAAACAGGTGTTGATCAGCACAATCAGCTGATGACATGGCCAGCCCACACATGAACAGTACATTAATGCGAGCAAGCAGCATACACACAGGTTTTGTCCACACTATACACCACCGCTGTATACCTGCAGGGATATTTCACGACACAGTCCAACCAAATGACATGGGCTGCAGCAGGCAACATATACCAACATGTGCAGGAGGCTGGGGCAGTGAGGATGTGTATGCTGCCGAACAACCCTTACTGGGGTGACATAAGACTTTATAGACTGAGGGTGACTTACCAGAGTCTTAATGGGCTGGGGATGTTGCAGCACTATGGGGTGAACAGAGGCCTCCTACAGCAGTTTGTTGACCTGTGCCTAACACATCAAACAGGCCGAAGGAAACACATCACAGTGGATACACTGGGATGTGTTGGCCTAGGTGTACTAGCCACAGGTACCTCACACAGCACAACTGGGGATATCATGGGTATCTCACAGGCATCTGCATCCAGAGTATTGCACCAGTTCACAGATGCCATGTCAACACATGCTAGTGAGCACGTACAGGTCCTCCACACACGTGATTAGTGGACCAGCAATATGCATCTGTTCAACCACATGGATGAATATCCTGGGGTACTGGGTGTTATAGCCTGCACACATAGCACCACCCGGGGAGCAGGGTAGGGCGTACAGTCAGTGCAGGGGCATACCCTCCAACAGCTAGGACATATGCGATGGCCAGGGCATGAGATTGAGTGTGTGTGCTGTCTGCCCTGGAAGCTATGATGTGTCCGATATATGGCTTCTGACACAGCTGTAGCACACCAATGCCTATATGGACATCCCCTACAGTCTCCTAGTGGGGGATGCTAGGTAAACACTGGTGTAGTGGCTTATAACACCCATCAGCAATACACACACACCTGAACACTCACACCATACTGAGGCAGATGCACAGGCAAGACATATACATGTGCATGTGTTTGGGATGCTCGTTTGACAGTTCTGGTATCTGGACACATCTGTTGGGGCTCTGCAGTATTCACAAGCTACATGCATACAGGTTGTTATGGTATTTGCTATGCTACACAATGTTATCATGCAGTAACAGTTGCAGCAGGAACAGCATGGGGCAGGGTCACACAGCCCAACACCACTGCCAAGGCCTGTACAGGCACACTGTGACTTGGTGAAGGAACTACCTGAGTAGGGCACAGTTGGCGAAAGCCCATGCACAGTATGACCTGCCCCTGGCAAAGAGGCAACACAAGGCATATGCACTGACACAGTAGGTACCCACGGATTTCCCCTCTCTGACCCGCACACAGTACAATGGATGCCAAACATGACAGTACCTGTGCTTGGCCATGTATGGGAGGTGCACTGTGTGCATCCGACATAGGCAGCACTCCAGCACCGTCCTCAAGTCCGTAACACAACCAGGGTATGTCTATTGACCTAACAAGTGGCAGTTGTATTAGAATGTGTACTTACCCATTGCTATGGTATATTTGTGAGCATATAAGTGACTGTGGTGGCCAAATGTTAGGGCAGCAGACAGTACACATCCATAGTGGCACCATGACCTCTGTAGCACATACGGGGGTCACAATGGTAGCCTGTAGTACACAGGGTGTCCTAACCCACTGCAGATTATGGGCTGACCATCATGTGTGTCCGTACAGCCCACACAAGTTCCATGCAGCTGGACAGATGTGGACCAATACAGACAAATGATATACGATGGCCTATGGATATGCCCAATGACTGACCCCAACCCCCTATGACACACACAGATGACAGCAGGCCAGGCTGTTTGATGTAGGTTGTGTAATAGGATGTCCAACACCACTGTGCTGGTAATTAATGCTGGGAACTGACGTACCCTGGTATCCCTCCAACCAGCAATTTAGGTAGGTCCACACACTGACATGGAGTACCCGGCAGACCGGTACAGTAGCGGCAGATGTGTACAACTGTTGGCTGTGCCCCCCATTACACCTACACATGTGAGAGTCATGTGCACCACCCACGGTGCTGTGTAGGACTGTGGTTGTGGTTGCATGTCCCCCCACGCTATACAGACATGTAGCAACTGTCAATGCCACATGACCATTAGCTACACTGCAGACACAGCATGTCACCTGTCTGTGTAGAACGGAGGGGTCAGCAACACAGTACTAACTATCTGGACATGTGACACATGCAATACAGTTGACCATACTTTGCATGCTCACACACATGATGGTATTGTCAGTCTACAACATGCGTAATAGTCATACTGGGCATGCTAACACACTGAAACACAGGACGCCCAGGCATGCACACACCAGTGGTCCGGACATATCTGCCAGTACATTGCTATACTGTTGGATGCCTGCGCTGTATGGTGTTTGCGGTCTATTGTCTGTACATATGCCATGGTCTATAGTTAATTCACATGAGCTATGTGCGCAGGGTACTTCTACCATCATGTGTATAGGACGGTTCTTTGTTTGTGGACAGGCCGACACCTTTCAATACAAACCGGGTAAGGCACAATCCAGCAGGTGGGAGCTGTTGTGCGTGGGTTTGCACAGTGTTAAGCACTGCTGACCTCTGGTCACAGCACCTTATACACGTTTAGACTCCACATTTCTTTGACAGGGCACTACTGGCATACTGGTAGACAAACACGCTTACAGCCGCTCGCTCTCCGACATTTCCACTTACATTTGTCATTCACGCTGGGTGTGTGCGATCATTTGTGATGCGTATTACATCGGACTACATGACTACAGTATCGGGTATGTGTAACCATTTTGCGATGGCAGCCGTTACACTGTATAGACTCGGCGGCCTGTCCAGTGACGTAATCATATTATATGCGTGTTCCTCATATGATCTGCTCCCATCTGCCTGATACATGGGAACCGATACTCTGCAATGCTGACATGTGACTTGAGTTTGTTAATGCAGCTGTCTGCCGAGTCATGCTACCGCATACCTACTGCACATTGACCACCTTTCAGATTGCACGACGAGAGACTGTAGGAGTGAAACCTTTCACACTTTGCATGGGACAGTCCCTCATTACACATCACATGTGACAATACCAGAACTCTCCACCAATTGGGGACACATTTCTGCAAAATCAGGGACAGGTCATAAAAAACAGGGACACTTTTACAAAAGTAGTGCTATTAACTTGACACATTGACAGAATCAGAGCATATGATTTAATACACATATTCTGAAGTAACAGTTGTTTATAACTCTTACTTATTGTCATTAGTCAGTAAGTGTAATTCACCACCTTTCCTTCAACAGCCACTACTTTTAGGAGGGATTAAAAAGGACACAGTTAAACTTTCAGTCAAACTCAGGGATGTACCTGACATTCAGGGAAAGTTGAGTGGTATGGACAATACTCTAGCCATTGCAACTGTCCTGATTAGGGGACCTTTTCATGTTGTAGGTGTCTGTACTGGTTTCTTGTTACAGGTCTTGTATACCTGACATGTCAATATGTCATATGTAGTAGCATAAGCAACTATACTTCTGCTAGACTACGCTTTGATTTGTTCCGACATGTATATTTCTGTACTATGCATGGCTGTAAGTATGTTCTGCCCTGGTACATCTGACAGTTCTACAGAGCAGGTTCCACTTCGGCCGTTCAGACTGGTGGTGGCCCTATAGACCCTATATGTAGAGCTATCACATGTGTCAAGGCAACACATACCCAACCCATACCTCTCAACTGTCCCTGATTTTCAGGGCCGTCCCTGATTTTGACTCAAATTTTAACTCTGTCCCTCTTAATCCCTCCTAAAACTAGTGACATTTGGAGGAAAGATGGTGAATTACACTTCATGAATAATGACAATAATTAAGAGTTACAAACTTCTTTTACTTCAGAAAATGTGTATTAATTCATATGCTCTGATTCTGTCAATGTTTCCAGTTAATAGCTCTAATATTTTAAATGTGTCCCTGATTGACCTTGTGTTTTCATGACTTGTCCGTGATTCTGTTGAAATTTGTCCCCAATTGGTTGAGAGGTCTGACTCACAGCCAGAAGTACACGGATGACCTCCATGGTTTGCATACATTAAGGTTATTTATGTAGCATTATAATTGATAATACTGTTTCCTATTACATGTAGCTGTTACTGATACAACAAATTAATGTCTGACACCACTACACACACTATATAGCCTCCATTCCCGAACTCACAGGCCATGTGCCATAACTGTCATTTTGCAAGACACAACTGCCCAGACGGGTGTGTCCCTCGCAGGCGTACGGGTGTTTAACCTCTTCTGTTATGCTATCATCTACCTGAGGTGGTCAGCAACTTATGCACTTTCCGTCAGTAGCAGAACTCACATACCAATGGGTGTGAATGAACACTGTATCAGGAACAATGCATAACACCCTGCAGGACACATTTAGACAATTGGTTCTATTAACCAGACACATTCACAGTCACAGAACATATGTATTCATTCACGTTTGTCGAGGTACATGCCGCTTATGACTCATACATGTTGTCATCTGTCATTATCTGTATTCCACCACCCGTTCACCTAATATCAGTAGTTCTGGCAGTGTTTAGTTGGACTTTGTTACATTCTGATACATAACTATGGACGTCCATACTAATCAGGTACACGGCACTGATTTGGTCTCTATGTATTCCCCCGATGGTTTACAGACTATCCGGTAGTTGTGCTCTTCAGGTTTCGGAGGTGTAGGCATATGCTATGCCCACATAGGAATACTAATGACTTCCACTGGGTGGGCCTACTACATCTCTGCCAACCAGCACCTGCACACTTAAGCCCATTAATGCATACCCATGGGCAACCTACCTGGCACCCCTCTACAACAGTCATGACAAATACTTACTGCGAGCGCAGCTGGGGTATGAGCATACCCCTACACATTGCCCACTCTCCCCATCTCGGGACACATGTGATACGTTTTGTCAACTCATGTATTATCACACTTGCACAACCTACTGTTCCATGTACACCTACATCCTGCTCATATTAGTGTCAGCAGATTCTTTCATACCCTGAATTTGTGGGGTCCCGCAAAGGACACCATTATCCATGTTTAAAGTGTAGACCTTGCAGAACTCTCCCACTGGTCCTTTCCTACCGGTGTTTTGGACAGCGGCAGTGTATTTATCTGTATTGCCTGTCTGTATGTCTGTCCAGCCTAGCTGGGCGATGTGGGGGGGTACAACATTTCTTTATTGGACCTCCCAGTCACAATTGCCCGGGCTGTAAATATGTTACCCCTAATTGCTGTGAAGTAACCTATTTATGTGAATGTGTATATCTACACTGACATATAGTTTGTTTTGTGTGTATGTGTATATATCACTACCTGTTGTTTGTGTATATATATATATATATATATATATATATATATATATATATATATATCCGTAGTATATCCTTGTGTGTGTGTGTGTATGTATATATATATATATATATATATATATATATATATATATATATATATATATATATATATATATATATATATATATATATATCCGTATGGATATATATGTGTATGTAAATTAATATAGCTATGTGTATATATACGTTTTTATCTATATATACCATCTGTGTGTCCGTTAACCTATACATTTCCCGGACATGGACACTTACACATGTGTATTGGTTTTATCCCTGCTTTAACAGCATACTATTGCCTTAGTCATTCTGACACCGACATTTCACTCCGGTGAACTTGTGCTCAGTATATTGCACGTTATGCAGTGGACAGATGTCACAAGTTTTTCATGTCTGGGGTGCCGCTGCTAACTGGGTTGTGATAGTGTCATTCGACCTATTCTTCGTATGCGCAGCCTATTTTTCCTGCTACTGTGTTTGTTTCTGTACACATATTATTACTGTTGATAGGATGTGTGTTTGTTTTACTGTAACTGTACGTCGACAAATTGTTGTCATCATGTAGTTGTGTCTTTCTGCTTTTCCTGGTTTGGGGTTGTCACAGCAGAACTCCGTTCTGCTCATGGGTAGCGTATAGGTTTTACGTGCCGGGCTGCCAGACCTGACGCACAACGTCCGACAACGATATGCCCTTTCACACATGTCTCCACGCAAATGACGCTCTATCTGGGAATCGCACCTACGTACTAGCTGACATCCACGGACCGCTCCATTGCACCCGGCGCAACATACCCTATCACTCCTGTGTCCATACTCGTATATCAATAGTTTCTCCTGCACACCCATGTAGAGTTTCCCCGCATAACAGCCATTATACACCTGATATCACAACCATGACACACCTTTACACACTGCCCTCTCATGAGAGTTGGGGCCCTACATACATTTTGTACCGCCTCGTGTATTCACAGGCTCACCATCCATTCATATTTGCACATACGTGCCTTTCTTGGTGTTATGGATTACGAACGATTTGCAGGTTACAAGTGTAGGTGGGCGCAACATGTCCTACATTCCGTCTGTTTGCAATGTTGACGTAGCACTTCAACGATGTTATGGCCACTGGTATAGCCCTACCTCTGGTGTGGAGAGCGGTGCTCTACTCACACTTGTGCAGCTTTATGTGACATACGCTGCGAGCACTTCATAATTCCTTCACAACCCTTAGGTTTGCTTTCGTCTTTCAGTGTTCCTAACATATCTATCTATATAGATATATATATGTATATATATATATATATATATATATATATATATATATATATATATGTGTGTGTGTGTATATATATATATATATATATATATATATATATATATATATATATATATATATATATATATATATATATATATATATATATATATATATATATATATATATATATATATTTATATATCAAGATTTATATATATATATATATATATATATATATATATATATATATATATATATGTATATATAGATAAATATGTAGATATGTAATTGCATATTTCTGTTATGTCTGTGGATATTTATTTATACACACATCTATCTAACTATATATATATATATATATATATGAAAGTTACAGCTGTAGAAGACAACATACATTTGCTATGCTAATAGCTGCGTACACCCACACAGGCCCATTTGCATCTACTTATTCTGAGTTACATATGTTTACAGGCACGTCTTTAGGATTACATGTGCCTTATTCCTTATAACAGTACCACTTTGATGGAATCCAGTTAACGGACCCATGCGAACGCGGTCACCTTTACATGTATAAATGTTGGCTTTACAGCACAGAGACATTCATTACACTATTAGTATGTGCTATAGTCGTACTTGAACCGGGAATGCCTTTATGTTGGGTGGATGCTGTAACCACTACACTATTGGTGTTCTGGCTCATTTATATGTATACCCATGGTTCATAGCTACTCTGACATATGCCTCACCGCTTCCCTTACACAGCAGGCATCCATTCTCTTCCTGGGAAACCTGCAGTGCTACAATTAGGACATTCCCTGTTTCCTACTGCTCTGGACCCATGCTGCAAGTCTACTCACTCCAAGGATATTCATAACTCCTATGCTTATAGTCCACGCACATACGCATGTTTGATTGTCAGGGTGTTCATGTGCTGGTCCGGGTTTAGGCTCGGCCGACTGGTGACTAGCACTGCCCTGGTGCTGTTCAAAGATCAGACGTAGCACATGGACAGAGTTAGTCCAGAGTTTAACATTCTACCTGTGTTTACAGACGCAGGTGTTTGGGCACATCTGACCACATTATTGGGTTGGCGCTACATAATTTAGGGCGGGTAGTGGTTCCACTACATAATGCAGGTTGGGGGGGTGGTTTCCCTTCCCATTTGACTATTTCATTCATTTATACATACAATGAATATTATTCTGGACATCTGTTATGAATTCACTACAAGTATGCAATAGTCCTGTCAACAGATGGGACAGTTGGTTGGTGTACTTCTGTGTACGGACCTCTCTGATACTCGGGGACTCGTGTCTACAGGGACAAGGCTATGACAACTCAGGGACAATCACGGACACTTCTACCATATTAGTACTATTAACTTGGAACATGTTGACAGATTCGTAATACTACTAATTTTCTGCAGTTAAATGTGTCTATTACTCTTCATTGTTGTAAGTAGTCATTCTCATTCAACACCTTTCCCCCAAAGGTCACTGGCTTTGTGAGATTTTAAGGGTCTGGCCAGTTATTGTGCAAATGCTCTGACCATTGGTATTGTTGACATTGTCATATGTACAGGTTGTGCTGTATTCTGGTGACTAGGGTTAGCACCTTTTCAAATGGCCAAGATGGGACATTTTTGGAACACACATCAGATTTTTCAAGCCGACACATACCCACAGTCAGTACAACAGATAGAACTTTACTTATTTGCCTACATAAAAGCCTATTGGTGTAGCGGTTTAGTTGCTTATTCTATTTCTTGTAAAATTTAGGTATTGTAGATACTGCAATAATTATTTTCTGCTACTTTTACATAACATATGGGACATAATTATGTCCTACAATCCCAGGACATTTGCCATTTGAAATGTCTTTTGTCAGGACACAACTGTCCAACGATGGACTGTCCCTCGCAAACTGGGACAGATGATAACCCTACTGCGGACACCAGATTGTTTGGGCCAACACATAGTCACGGTCAGTGCAGGTTTAGAACATTCATTTGTTTCCTAGCTGTGAGCCTTATACCTTTGGCACTTTTGTTGTTTGCCTGTTTCTTGTATGAATTACATTTATTCTATCCTGACGTGACTGCTTTAAGCAACTGTTACATGCAGTATGGTGCATAGTTATTTCCTACGGTCACAAGACATTTGGCATTGTACCATTGTTGGTCAGGTCACACCTACACACACATTAATTGTCCCTCACACAGGGGTTCAGGGGTATCCTGTTTACGTCAGTGCCTTCATCACCCTTATACCATGTGCCACTATGCGAATGTGTGCAATATATTCTCTCGCTTATTCGTGGCGGGACACGTGCGTCACGGGCAGGTGTTTGATCCTGGGTAATAGGTTATGCATGACCATTTAGGGCTGGACAGTGTCGTGCACCACTAATGCACATTCCAACTTGTGTCCAGATATCTACAGGACTGGACTTCGTGTCTTCCATTCTAATGTTTACACAGGTTACTTATCCCATGAGGGATATCCCAAAAATTGAACAAGACCAAAACAAGATGAATACCGACCATTCTTCTGGTGTTATGAAAATGTGCTGGGGGTTTTACATGCAAGGGATACATAGTGTGCAATCCTGCAACTGCCTAGGGTGACACTACCTACTACATATGCGTAGTGGTCACTATGTGTAGATGTGGCTGCACCAAACCAGTAGGCCAAGTATGGCTGGATTTGGTGGACATTCAGGTAAGGGAGTGGGTTGTGTGATGTGGAGGGATGCTGGGTAGTCCATTATGCATCCAGGTGTGTTGCATTTGTTATGGCCAGTTCCATTAGGACCAATCTGTGGGTATGTGCCGGTGACATGTCTATACATTTGTATCGCACATTTCAATATTCATATGTTTGTGGTATTGTGTTCTGCAGTATGGCCTGTCTGGTTGTATTGCAGCTGTTTATACATGTTTTTGTGTTTCTTTCAGCTTCACCCACTGCTCCCTCATACACCTCCAGTTCACCTATTCTGCATATGACACAGTATCGGCTTGGAGGATTGTACCATTACTCATCCCCCCACACACACATATTCTTCACACCCCATACATCACTGCTTTAGTTGTTGGCCCATGACACAGCCAGAGTAACACATTGAATACCCTACATATGTCAGGTACCTGTATGGTTGTGTGGACTACCCTGCCATGTTTGCTTTCCACATGCTATACCTCACGCACATAGGTACACACCCATACTTAACTTTCATTACATGGTTGGTATACCTGGGTACTACCCGTTCAACTGTGACACATCCTGACAAGTTTGGCTTGTACTGCTGATTTGCGGATTTTGGCAGACTGTTCTAATCATTGGTAGGATGCCACCTTTTCCTATGTCCAGGATGGGATATATTCTGTACATATATCCGACTGTACTGGACAGCACATACCCACAGTCAATGATACGGATAATACTGTTCCTTTCAGCCTACATGTTTTCTTATTGTTGTAGCTGTTTATATGCTCCTTCTGTTTCGTTTATATGCTTATTCTATTTCCTGTCACATTTGGTATGTGAAATACGGACATACCTTTTGTATGTGACTATTACATGCCTTGTGGGATATGATTCGGACATACGGTCGCTAGATATGTACATTTATTGTGTATTTTGTTATGGACACATCTGCCCAGCTGTGTACCCTCCCTCACATTATGGGTCAGCTGGTGACCCTAACCATTGGGCTGGACGTACCTACTGGTGGCTCACTAACATATGATGCGTTTCACTTCTACTTGGTATAGCTATCTACACTGAGTTGGACTACGGGCACACGGTTTTCCATGTCATTTGTTCGCGGGATAGGGACCCGTTATTCCCTACCGTGCATTTGTGTTTGCTTCTTCATTTTGTGTTCGCAGGAACTTTCTTGCATGCTTTGCATACGTTTCAGTATCCACAGACACTGACAGATGTAATTACTATCTTGCAACTTGTTATATGCAAGCATTTTAGGTTGCACGTCGACAGCTGGCAATTCCACACCTCCGTGCGGCACTTCGACATGCCCTATGCACTCGTGCTCCATTCCTGTGCATGTGGCTGTGGCAGCAGCGTGCCTTCATTAATATGCATTTGGCGCTACTGAGCCATCTTTACGCCGCACTGTCGGCGCAAGCCTACCGCCGGCCTTGCGCCGAGCTTCATGAATCCCGGGGCATATCTTTTAAATATCTTGGCATTTGACTTGACATAGTTTCCCCTCCATCTCACCTACACAAAGAAAAAGGTTAAAACTATCTTATTTTCTTATTTTGGGACAATAAAATCCTAACCTTTCTTACTAAAACCTCTAGAACAGCCATAGGCAGAGGCATTCTGCTGTCCAAACTTGAATATAGCCTCCACCTCATAGCTTCAACCTCAAAACCAAACTCTACACTTATTCTAGATGTGAGTAACTTGAACATGTAATTCAATAAACATAAACAACCAACAATATAGCACCAGGTTACATCCACACCTGACACTAAAGGGACACTAACTAGAAATAAGAAAACAGGAGAGCAACACAAATAAAAATCTACAAAAAAATGTAGAGACTAATTCACTTAATTGTATAAAACAGACTGAGGACTATAATCTGTCTCCTCTTTAAATGTAGGTTTGCCCTGGATGCAGAGATTCCTTAAAATATATGTCAGTAAATGTAAATGAAGTAAAACAACAAGATTTGTTGGAACTGGTCATACACCAAGCTAAATGACGTAAGGAGCTTTCATAATAAATTTGCTTATTGGTGCTGTCTTGTTCTCCTGTTAGTATCAGTCTTACTGCCCTTCATACAACATGTTCATTTGTGCCTCAGTCTATACTTGTCACTCATGTAATCTTTTACTTAACTTCTCCTAGCCACTCACAAACTTTGACATATTTCACTCAACAGTGCAATATTTCCCACGTAGACAATGCACAGCTGTATTACATACACCTCCCTTTCCACACATTATTTGCTTTGATTTATTGTAAATAATGCATATTGAAATTGTATGCATTTTTAACATTCCTCTTAGATGATTCTGGCATTTTACACACGTGCATTTTCCTTATAGTCTAGTTACTTCTCACTTAATGTAATTCCAACTTTCTTTTTGCCTCCAGGTTGTGACTGAAATTGGTCACATGATCATTGTTTTACTCTAATAACAAATGTTAAATCAAAGAAAATAAAAAATAAATAAAACTGTATCTAGCCTGGAGAAAAAATAAATCACTGTGTGATACTCTGGAGTTGTAAATAATTCTGTATATTCTTTTCCTATACACTTCATTTTTAATTTAAAACGAAATAATACTTAATGTTATGGTTTACTGAGGTAGAAAGATTTCACTACACTGCATGGGGAAATGGAACCAAAGCTAAGACTGACAGTTTATCTGTGCATATCTTCCATAAAAACTTTGATAGTATCAGTAAAGAAAAGCAAATGCTATCTTAGGCTTCAGAAGTGCTGCTTAGATAACTATATCTATGTAAAATGATGCATTGTTCTGACAGAGCCACAGTAACTGTGTTACGTTTCCCACATGACTGATTTTAATGTTACACAAGTTAAATGATTACTGAGGAGTAAACTGCACATATCAAATAAAGATGCATCATTGATTAAAGCATATCATGTGTCTCTGACTTAAGTAGGCAATAAAACATGACACTGTGCACATTACTGCAAAATAATCTGATGCTTCTGGTCTTCTGTTATGCATGAGGTACATCTAAGCTGAATGCCATTAAACAATCCTGAAAAAGGAAACTGTTCCATAAACATAATGCATCTAGAAAGGTGCTATTCCTTATATAAAAGCACATGTAAATATATGGCTTTTGTAAATAAGAACATATTTTAAAATTATGCACATTAATATGTACTCTGAAATGTTAATTTAATAAATTATGAATAGAAAGCATAGTTCTATGTTTTAGTAGAAACATGACTAGAAATATAAAATACTAATATTATGTTTATGTGACAGTTTATGTTTTTAGTTCAATGGTTTTGTGCAGAAGGGTTTGACTGCAACTGCATGTGGATGGAGAACCACACAGACACACACTCACAGATACATAGATAAATAGACAGACAGATAGATAGATAGATGGATACATAGCTATAGGTATATAGGTATGCACAAACACACACACACACATGCGCGCGCACACACACACACACACACACACACACACACACACACACACACACACACACACACACACACACACACACACATGCGCGCGCGCGCTCGCTCCATAACTGCATCTAAAAAATGTTCATAATTGAAGTTTGCCAGTTTACCATGTTCATAACACAGGTAATAAGTTGGAACACTACAAGCACTTGAGTCCCAAGTGCTTGAAAACCATTGTCTCAAAGCCAGGAACTTAGGCATCTTGTAGCATGTATAGGCTGCTGTTTATGCTTGAACTCAAATATGAGTTCAGAGAAGCAGTCTTGGAGTGGAAAAGGAGGTTGATTTTTGGGTTGGGGAGCAACAGACAATTTTAGGGTTAGGGAACAGTGAAGGAATTTTATTGTTAGGAAGCAGTTTTAAGTGTAGAACATGACAGGGGAGTTTTAGAATTAGGAAGCAATAAGGAATTTAAGGTTAGTGAGGATGGAAAGGAGTTTTAGGGCAAGGGGAGCAAGGTTGGGAACTGGGTGGGAGTTTTAGGGTTAAAGGTTAGAATCTTGTTGGGCTGTATAGTTTATGGGATTGGGTGTTGGGAGGGCTACATAGAAGTGGGGGATCAAGTTCGTAGGAGTTTGAAAACATACTTTTTCAAGCAAATGACAGTGAGCAAATGTGTCACGAGCTACTAGCAAGGGCGTACCTGTTCAAGACCATAAGAAGTTTCCTTTAAAAACAGGTATGTGCCAGTTTAATTGTGATACTTTTATAAAATTTAGTAGCACATCTAGCAGTTTGCATCAGGTCCTTTTTATTTTTAAAGTAGCAGTGTTATTAGGACCAGCAGCCTGCAATGCTCATTTTAGTGATTCAGCAAGTAGGCATTTAACAGAAGTTCAATTATGTCTGCAAATGCACTGAGAGAGCTTTAGTGTTTCAGACTCATCAGCTTACATAATAGACAAGTATAAGGATTTTCACAGGTAGTAACACTTCTGGAAACATTATTCAGTAGTTGCTACAAAGAACTTCCCATGCCAGTGGTGTTAACCAATAGGTTGTTGCGATATACAACACACATCTGAGACTAACCTTCATCCCTTCCCCCACCACTGCACCTTTTTTAATTAAATGTTTTAGCCCTCCCTGCCCAGATGACTAGGTTTATTCTTATCCTGTTTCTTTGCATTTCAGTCATCTAGACTAAGTTCTGCTCACTCACTGAAATTTTAGCTTCTGTCTTTTAGTCCCATCCATTGTTCCACTTTACTTTATTGATCTATTTAGGGTTTTTCAATGTACATAATGGACAGTTGCAAATACACATTTCAGCTATGATAAGGTCATATACAAGTATACCTGAAGGCAAATGTAGTGTCAGAATCAGTTCATTACATGCATAAATCCAAGATACATAGTAATGGATAATAACAAAAAAAGCACTGCATATAGGAGCAGTAAATATTATAATGCACAACTAGCTAGTAAGATCAGTTGCTGTCAGAACTGGTTTATATTTCTTTGAGTTTTTTGAAACTTGAAATTCATATGGTTGAGATCATATGATCGAGTTTCCAAAAACTAGAAATAAAAAAAAAATCTACATTTTTGAAGGGAGGCAAGCCATTTTCCCCACTGTAGTGCAATCTTGGAGTTGGTATAGTATATATAATTTGCAGGGGTTGTGGGAGGT
Organism: Protopterus annectens; assembly: GCF_019279795.1. Lineage (NCBI taxonomy): Eukaryota > Metazoa > Chordata > Ceratodontiformes > Protopteridae > Protopterus > Protopterus annectens. The sequence goes on from NC_056726.1 coordinate 253,281,135, forward strand.
GCAGGGGGACTTGCCCCCTGCATAAATGTAGATTAATCTATTTGTTTTTTTATTTCATATATGATCTCAACCATATGAATGTTGAGTTTCCAAAAACTTGTTGAACTAATATAAACCTGTCAGAAAATATACAGCACCAGTATCATCATTACTGAAATTACTAAAAGAAGATACAATGTCAAATCCCAGGAAAAGCACTTAATCCACACAAACAGTTGTTATAGTGCAATGAATGCTATCATTAATACTTGTAGTGGTTAAAATAAAAATCTTTAGTTATTAATCAGCCTGGGATTGCTTGAGCATTACCAAAGCTGCGTAAGCATATTAGGATACTTGGAAGAACAGTAAGGTAAACTGCTGTTGTTGTTTTTCAGTTCTGTCTGACTCTTCATAACCATAAGTGTTTCCCAACCTCTTCTTTTTTTTTAACTGTCAATCTTTCCCAGCATCATTGCCTTCTTCAGTGAATCTTGTCTTCACATTTTGTGGCCAAAGTATTTCAGTTTTAATTGTATTATCAAATCTTCCAGTGGGCAATTTGGATTTAATTCCTTAGTATCAATTGCTATGATCTTCTTGCAGTCCACATAATTCCCAAAAGATTTCTTTAACATCACAGTTCAAAATAATACATTTTTCTAATCTACAACCTAACTTACAGTCCAGTCCTCACATCTGTATTTTATTACTGGGAAAACCACTGCTTTGGCTAGTTCGACCTTTGTTGACAATGTGATGTTATGCTCTTTACTATTTTATCCAAATTAGTACCAGCTTTTCTCCCAAGTAGCAAGTCTCTTAATTTCACGACTGCAGCCACAATATTTGAGACCAAGAAATTAAAACCTGTCACCTTATTGACTTACTTTTCATCTATTTTCAAGGAATTGATCGAGCTAGCTGACATTATCATATTTTTATTTCAGTAACAAACCAGCTTTTGTGCATTCTTATTTCACCTCCCTCAACAGGCTCGTTATCTCCATCTTGAAGTTAGAGTGGTAGCATTCATATATCTGAGGCTACTACTACTACTACTATAGTTCCCAGCAATTTTGATTCCACAATCTGATTTATCTAAGATAACATTTCATATGATTATTTGACATATAAATTAAATAAGTAGGATGACAAAGTGCAGACTTTTGACACTCCTTCCCCAGTTTTAAACCAGTCAGTCATTCCATATTTAATCCTGTCTACTGTTTCTTGGTCTGCACAGATTAATCAGAATGCAAATAAGGAGTCCATTTCTCTAAGAACTTGTCACAGTTAGTTATGGTACACAATCAAAGGGTTTAGAGTATTCAATAAGGCAAAAAAACATATTATTCCTGCGCACTCTTACTTTCTGTGTTATCCAGTAAATGGTGGCAGTTTGAGATCTGCTAGATCTCCATCTTCTAAAACCACCATGTATACCTGGCAGTTCTCAATCTATATATTACAAGCATTGTTTCGCTAGCATGTGACAAGTGAAATTATTGATAATCTTAGCATTCGTTTATTATTGCCCTTATTTAAGACTGGAATACAAACTGACCTTTTCCGGTCCATTGACCACTGCTATTTCCAAATTTGCTTGCAAATGATTAGCAATACTGCAACAGAATCATTTTGCAGGATTTTAATCAATTCAGCTAAAATTCTGTAATTTTCTAGTCTTGATATTCGCAGCATTTCTTAGGGCCTATTTGATTTTACTCTCCAAGATGTCTTGCTATAAATCAAACATGCCATCATATTTCTCAGTAATGCTAGGCTCCTTCTTACATAGTTATCTTGTGTATTGTTGCCATTTCTTGTTAATATTTTCTGCTTCTGTTAAAAATGCCTACATGTATTTTTTTATCTTGTGCATTTTTACTTGGCTTGAAAAATTCTCATCTTTCACATTTCCTCTTCTTTGCACTAATATAAAATTTAAATATTCCTACATATTTCTTAATACATTTCTCTGGGGTTCTTCATTCTGTTTAATACAAACATGCATGTGTGTGTGCACACACACACACACACACACACACACACACACACACACACACACACACACACACACACACACACGCACGCACTCATATATATATATATATATATATATATATATATATATATAAAAATAATATGTGTATGTGTGTGTGCACACATGCGTATGTGTTTGTTTTTAATCTATCTCTACTGTATTCTGATCTTTCCTAAGGTTCATAGGTAGGTACTAGGCTATTAACCCAAGGGCCTATGTAAGCCTAGGCAGTGAGGTTCCATAGCTTACGTCACCCAAGAAAGTTATTTTCCTGTGCCACTGTCCAGCAGAGACACAGAAGTAATCCCCGGGATGTATTTCCTATTTCCCATCCACTCATCAAGATTTTTCTTGAAGAGTGCTAATGAAGAACTTTGCTTGACATAGATGGGTACCTTGTTCCAGAGAATAGGAAGTCTCTGGGACAGGAATCTATCCCTCCAGCGTGTCCTGTTTATTGTGATGACAAGGTTAAGGTCCCTAGAGCATGTAGCTCGGAGGGATTGGGATTTCTTTAGGTGTAGCATGTCGAACAGCTCTGGGTTAGACATAGCTTTATATGTTAGGCAGAGATCACCTCGGAGTAGGCGATATGCTACGGAGTAAAGCTGGAGTTTTTTGAGGCGGTCAATGTAGGGCATTTGTTTGAGGCCAGTAATCCTCTTTGTGAGGTACTTCTGTGGCCTTTCCAGCTGCTGCATATGTCTTGTTAGGTACATTCCAAAAGGGGCATTGTACTCTATAATGGGTCTAATGAGTGACGAGTAGAGGGGAACAATGACCTCTTTTTTCCTGGATGAGAACCCTTTTATGATGAGGTGTGCCACGTAGAAGGACTTTCTGACTACTGTGGTGATGTGACTATCAAAGGAGAGACTACTGTCCACCTGGGTCCCAAGGTCTCTTATCACGCATTCAGTGTTAAGTAGATTGCTGCCTATGAGGTAGTTCATGGGTACAGAGTTTTTACCAAAGGGAATGACACTGCACTTTTTGGCATTGAGCCTGAGGCCATGGCTCTGACACCAGGCATCTGTCTCAGTGAGGCCCTTCCATAGGATGTCCACATCATTTGGGGACTTGACTATGGCTCCTAGTTTGCAGTCATCTGTGAACTTCGTTAGCCAGAGGCCTTCTGTTTTAGTCTGTACTTCAGAGAAGTAGATACCAAACAGGAGAGGTCCCAGGACGGAACCCTGTGGTACTCCACTAGTCACTGCTTTGAGGTCAGATTTGGAGTCTGCAACTTTTACAGTGTGGGTTCTGTCAGTGAGCCAGTTGGCAACCCATCTTGTGACGTAGGGATTTATACCTAGTTTAGTGAGTTTAGCTATAATTCCAGAATTGGGGATGGTGTTGAAAGCCTTGGCGAGGTCAAGATAGGCTGTGCGAACCACCTTACCCTCATCCACGGCTTTGGTGACTGCCTCAAAGAAGTCGATCAGATTCAGGAGGCATGATCTGCCTTTCACAAACCCAAACTGGGTGGGATCCAGAGTTTGGTGGTTACCAATGTCTATGTTTATGAGTTCCATGATGATACATTCCATGTCTTTGCAGACCAGGCTCGTCAGGCTAATAAGTCAATAGTTCCCGAGATCAGTGGTGGCTCCCCCTTTGTGGAGTGGGATAACTGTTCCTGTGCACCATTCAGTGGGCACAAAGCCTGATGCAAGGCTATTACTGAACATGGTGATTAAGTGGGGAGCCAGTTCATTCTGAAGTTCATGTAAAACGCAGCCTGGGATGTTGTCCGGTCCCATGGATGCTGTGTTTTTGGCTTTAGAGAGTGCAGCTTTTACCTGCGTAGTTGTGATTACTGGGAGTCTGCATTCTTTCTGTATAGCTATGGGCCCTTTAGGGGGTGAAAGGGGGGTAAAGTTAGCACTGAACCTATCTGCCAGGATGTTGGCAATATCAGTTGGTTCTGTAATTTTCGTGCCTATGTGCTGTAACTCAGAGCAGATCTGGGTGTTGCCATCTAGATTCTTGACATAGCTATAGAATGCTTTGTGGTTGTCCTTGGAATTAGTGGCGATTTTGTTTTCGTAGCTAGCTTTGGATGATCTTATAAGGGATCTCAGCTTCTTACTGAGGCTGACAAGGGAGCTCCTCCACTCATGGGATTTTACCTCTTTTGCAACAATTTCTTCCTTGTGTTGTACAGTTTGTTTATGGCAGGAAACCACCAGACTGGCTTCCTTTTTTGGAGGATAGTGTCTTGGTTCTGTTTGGGATAGCACGATCCATGCACTCGTGTAAGTGCTTATATAGTGCATTTGTGTAGGATTCAGCAGTTGTAACTGTATTGTCCATCTGCATGGGTGTCATGAAGTTCACCACTTCTGTCTTAAGAAGCATGAAGTTGGCTTTGGAGAAATTTTTTACTGTGGTTTCCTTAATGGGGGTGGGGGCGGGATGTGGATATCAAGTGTGATAAGCTTATGGTCGGATCGGACCAATGAGGAGTTGACTTCAGGTGTGGAACACCGGTCACTCATGTTGGTAATGACTAGGTCTAGGATATTGTTGCCCCTGGTGGGGATGTGGATAAGCTGATCTAGGGCATTGGAGTTTATGAATTCCAGAAAGTGTTGAGCTAAGGAGTTGGTACATGAGTAGTTTTCCCAGTTATTGGTGGGTAGTTGAAGCCGCCCATTATTATGGTGTTTGGTTGAACCCTAATATTTTCCAGTACATCAAGAAAAGAGGAGTGGGAATCCTGGGGCATGGTGGGGGATCTGTTGCAAGCTGCAATATGGCTTGCAGTTTTGCCCAGAGTTAGTTGCACTTGGATAACCTAGGATGCATTATGCTGAGCAACTAGCCTGGAGGTGTGGATATCCTTAATGAATATGGATGCACCTCCGCCTTTGGTGTTTCGGTCCAGGTTACATGGCCGAAAAGTGTGGTATGAGTTATAGCCTGGTAGTGCAGGGGTGCTCTCTGGAGCCTTGAACTAGGTCTCAGTCACTGCACAAATATTGATGCTCTCCATTTTAAGGAGTGCCTCGAGTGAGTGCATTTTGAGATTTAGACTTCTAGCATTGAGTAGCATTACCCTCAGTTTTTGCTTGCCGTTCCTGTTATGGTGGTGAATTTGTTATTTGAACCCTGCCTAAAAAAGGCACTATAGGGGCAGCAAGAGCCTTAGCCAGTATTCAGAATTCCAGGTACGACAGGTGCAGGCCATCTGTGGCAAAGCATCGTGGTCTGTCGACCATGTCATCCCAAGCAGACAGATACTGGATCCCCTTAGAATGACACCAAAAGCTTAGCCAATTGTTAAAGTCAAACATTTTGTCCTTGTACTGTGGTATCATTCTATGGCCACTCAGGGCTAGGGTCATACCTGCCTGGGCTACAAGATCGGAGAGCTCTTCCATGTCTCTTTTCATGTAGTCCAGGTAGGTACGTCTCAGGCAATTTTAAAGCGTCTTTGGACATTTTTGTCTTCTTAATCTACTTTATTTTTTTAAATAATTTTGCTGACACCTCCTTAGGAATATCTCAGCCTTCTACCCCCAGCTCTTTACGTGCTGTATCCACCAGGTCTCATCCCATAAAACTGTTTTTCATCTCCACTACATCGTAATATAAAATAACGCTGAGCTCATATTTAGATGAACTGATGATTTTCCTGTTGCTTTTAGTCTGATTCTGAACTTTGTGATTTGAACCTGATGGACTGAGTCACATCAGCTGCAGGTTTTGTTTTTGCTGTCTGTGTGCAGCTTTTCTTTTTCTGATTGCAAATTATACATGCTAATGTTATTATTGATTATGTGGTCATCAGTGTATAAAACCATCTCTTAGGCTGTTGAAAGAGAGTATTAGCTATCACTAATGATTTATCTTGGTATAATTCTGCTAATTTTTGTTTTGACATGTATGCCATTGTCAACATCCTTGAGGTAGCCTAGCGGTAAGCAACAATAGGAAGGTACACTGAAGTCATTACTCAGACACTGAATGCTTGAATCTTACTATTTGTAAGTTATGTGCATAACTCTAAATAAAACAACTAAGACTGTGCAGAAAGATTGTAGAAGCATGTAGTGGTAACTGGTGGGTAAGTCTTTCTCTGAACTACAGTTATGTTTTTAATAATGGAACACATCCTTGCTAACTGTGTTCATAGCATCAGGATAGAAGGAAGTAAATCGAAACTTTGTACAAAGGTAGCATGCAACAGCAATTAGCAGGGATAACAGAGAATAAGGGATATGTAAAGTCACAGCATGCAATGAATGTTTCAAGCAATGTAGAAGTGTGCAAACATTTATAAAACATTCATTTTTTTTAATGTGCAAGAAGCAATTTTTTAAAATATTGACATTGGCTGTCTAGATAATATTAAATGGTATTATTCAGTTCCACAGTTTTGGTCAAAGTACCAAAATGACATAGTCATTCTGAAGTAATACTATAATGTCAGGCACTTCCAATGGTACCAAGAGATAACCCCATAGTTATGGCCTAGGTGACCTGAGTTCAATTAGCAAATCAAACAGTTGATAGAGCTAAGAAAAGTTTGACATTGCCATCCTGTGCGAAAGGGGGAAAATCTGAGTACATGCAGACATGCACCCTTAGAGGAGGAGATTCATGCAAATTGATAACTGGGTACTGTGTGCTCACCACACTAAGCTACTACTTTGTAGCAGCCCATTGTGAGTACACAAAAATATTCACCCACATGGGGAAGGAGTTGTGGGGATAGGGCCATCATAAACACCCATATAGCTTAGATGGAAGTGAGAAGACTAAGAACCCCCATTGCTACCTGAATGATGGCCCTTCTGGTCAGTTCTCATTCAAATGCTTCTGGGAGACCCCCAGGCATGGGAACAATGGACTCAAGTGCAGCTGGTGGCTTGGGTACAAAAAACACTTAGAAATGACAATACTGCACCATTTGTTTGCAAGGCCCCCATTAGTTTTGTTATGTTAGAAACTCTTGAGCAAAGAAGTTGAGAGGTATGCAGGTAATCGTACATCCCAACAGTCTCAGATTTTACAGAGCTTTACAAATTTTGCCTCATAATGTATGCCCTGTTTTGCTGTCCTCCATTTTCTGGTTCATCACTGAGGAATACAGACAAACCAATAATGCCAGAAATGAGAGTTTCATATGTCTTGATGCAGAACATGATATTTTATTAACTTTTAAAGTGAATTAGGGTAGTACTTAAAACTGCCCTGATTTGCCAACCTTGTTACTTTTGTATATGTCCAGAATATTTATGCAAAGAAGTTGTGAGGTATGCAAGAAATCATGAATATCCTACTGTTGGTAGTGTCTACTGCTACTAATACCCACAGCTTTATCTGGCTTCCTGCAGCAATTTAAATAAGCAAACAAACAAAAACAAATAAATTAAACACATCCAAAAACATCCCTTATAATCCACATCTTTATAGTTCCTGGCAGTCTCTACCCAAATGACTGGTTGACTAGAGACTGCACAGAAAGCATTGCATTCTTTTGCTAAAGGCAATTGATCTCAATGCTTTCTGGGCAGTCCCTTGTCAAACAGTCATTTGGCTAAAGACTGAATAGAAAGCATTAAGATCAGTTTCTAAGGGCAACAGATAACTAGCATTTAGACTGCATAGTAATAGGAACAAAATTGTTGGCTATTACATTTATTTACAGATTCACAAACTCATATGGTATACAAGAAAGAGTTAGTCATTATCAATACCCACCCTTATAGGCCACCTTCTGCTGCCAAGTTGGAAAAGCAAGTCAGGATGGGGATGCATTCATAGGTGCCCATCTAATCCTTAAAGCAAGCAAGCAAGGGTATCATTCTGTTTTTATGTAACATATTCTAGAGATGAGGGAACACTGATTAATGCATTTGTGTTTCCAGCATATTATATCACAGTATAATAGTAGAATATTGGGCTATCACTCCAATAGATCTTTATAAGCCTAGCCATACTTCCCAATAACATTTGCTAGGTATTGGTTGACAAGGGTGAGACTGAAGATAAGGGCAAGGCTTTGAGGCATTCCACATAGGGATTATTTTCCACATCATGTATTCTTTTTGAGAGGAATATCTGAGAACCCTCCAGATGTTGTATGTACCTGGCCAGATACATACTGAAGAGGACATTGTACTCAATTACTGGTCTTATGAGAGCAGAGTACAACATAACAGTGCCATGTTTGGATCTTGATGTCATATTGCTGCTTACAAGGTATGCAACATAGAATTAATTCCTCACTACTGTAGACACATGAAGGTCAAATGCCAAATTATTATCTACATGCATTCCCAAATCCCTGACTGCAGAATCTACTCTTAAGGGTGTATTGTCAATGTAGTAGTTTGCTGAGGTGGCCATCTTTCCAAAAGGTACAATTGTGCACTTTTTGGCATTGATGTTTAGACAATAACTCTGAAACCTTTTATTAATTGTGTAAGGCCAATTTGGAGGATATTTGTGTCTTGGGGAGATTCAGTGACTACACCAAATTTGCAATCATCTGCAAACTTGGTTAGCCAGATACCCTTGACTTTAGCCTTGACCTCAAAGAAGTAGATGACAAACAGGAGTGACCCCAGCACTAACCCCTTAGTCACCCATCTAATTACCAGCCTTTTTGTGGAGGGAGAATCCCCTATTCTAACTTCTTGTGCCCTGTGTTTAAGCCAGCTAGCTATCCAGCAGGTGATGTAGGGGTTTATACCTAGTTCAGCGGGCTTATATACAATTTCCGAGAGGGATGTAGTGCCAAATGCCTTGGCCAGCTTGAATTAGGCAGTATGAACTATATTGGTCTCATCCATTTGCTTTACAAAGAAGTCCAGCAGGTTGACTAGGCAAAACCTGCCCATGACAAAATCAAATTTATTTCAGTCCAATGTTTGTAGGTTACCCATGTTATCAATCAGGATATCCATGATTATTCTCTCTATAACTTCACATATCAGGCTAGTTAGGCTTATAGGTTGAAAATTCCCAGGTCCATGGATGGCCTACCCTTGTGCAGCAGGATAACTGTTGTAGTTTTACATTCATTAGATATGAAGCCTGTTGGGAGTCTGTGGTTAAATAGTGTGCCTAGTAGTTCCAAGAGTTCCAAGGAGTCATTTTGGGATATCATCAAAAGCCTTCAATGCATTATTCTTCACCTTGGAGAAGGCCTTGAGCAACTGCTATCTAGTGATAATGGTGGAGATATGGATGTGAATCTTCCCTGAGGGGCATCTGGCAGGGAGAGGGGTGCTATACCTGGGGCTAGATTTGTCATCCAGGAGGTTTACTGTATCTTCTAGCTCAATTTGGTGGCACCATTTACAATTATTTATGTGCATTGCTGTGTATTTCCCATGAGGCTACAAACATAGCTGAAGAAAGCTTTGTGATTGTCTTTGGCACGGGAAGCCAATTATACCTCAAGTCTGGTCTTGGTGGACTTTTTTAGCCCTCTGAGTTGCTTGTTTGGGTTGATTAGCATTTTATTTACTTTGCAGGGCATTGCACCTCCTAATTCTTGTCATGAATTTCTCCCTTTGTTCTACAACCTATTGATGTTTGGATTCTACCAGGGCAGTTTGTTTTCTGAGGGGATTCTGTGCTTACTCCAGGTAGATACAGCTATTTATATGCAGCTGTTAATATGAACATGCCAGGTTTCAGTGAATGATTTTGCATAGCCAAAGGTGTTCTCAGGATTGGGGGGGGGCTGAAATTTTGGCAGGGTGTCACTTAGTAGTAGGAAGTTTACCCTTGAATAATTCCTAAAAGTTCCAGAGTTAGTTCATGTCCACAGTTTATCTTTACTTTAAAGAAGACAGTTTTATACTAGTAAGGACATTACACTAGGGAAGCTGCAAATTTCTGCCATGTTTATGAGGACCAGGCCAAGGATATTTGTGTCCCTAGTGGGTGTACAGACTAACTTGTCCAAGGGGTCTGCACTTACAAAGTCCAGGAATCTTTGAGCCTGCTGGCTAGGAGTCATGCATGAGTCCCAGTTTATATTAAAGTCGTTAAAGTCGCCCATGAGTATGGTTTTAGATTCGGTGGGGAGACTCTCTAGTACATATAAGTATGTATTATAGTTTTCCTGCATCATAAAGGGAGGCCTATAGCTTGCAAGGATATAACATGGGACTTCCTCTAATATAAGCTGGACATGGAGAAACACAAGCACATGATGCTGACAGACCAGTTTTGAGGTGTGTTTGTTTTTTAATATAAATAGAGACAGGTATACCTTTTTTCCCTTCCTGTGCAGTAGTTGAACTAAATGTGTGATAGGCATTGTAGCCCCACACTTCCAAGGTGCTCTCCTTGGCTATAAACCATGCCTCTGTAACTGCACTGATGTCTACATTATCCAGGGTGAGGATAGCTTGCAGGGAGTGGAGTTTCTTGTTTAGTTGACTGGCATTGAGCAATAACATCTTTAGATTATTCAGTATTGGCTTATCTGTGTTGGTTGGTTTATCATCTGGCAATGCCTAGAAAAGGCTGGACAATGTTTTTGTCAATATTCAAAATTCCGGAGAAGACATGTGCAGACCATCCCTGGCAAAGCACCATGTCTGTCAAACATCTCCTCCAAGGATGACAAGTATTGTACCCCCTGTGAATGGCACTATACTCTATGCCAACTGTTAAAGTAAATTATTTTCTGTTCATGCGGTGGCATCATCTTTGGAGAAGGTAGAATGCTGATCAATGCTAGGCTCATACTGGCCTGGGACATGTAATCTGAGAACTCTGTCATGTCACTCTTCATGTATCCCAGTGAGGTGCATCTCAGGTCACTTATACCTGCATGGACCATAACTGAGTCATACTGGCACTTGTGGTTGAACAGCCAAGTACATGTGTGATCTGATGAGTCCTGGCCAATGGCAGGCAGTTGGCTATGAGTTAGACTCATGAGTGGAGCATCTGTGTGTCTCATAGTTGAGACTCCAATGACCAAAGTATTAGGTTGTGTAGTGGTGTGTCTCATAGGCTTCAAAGTGAGACAATGTGGAATGTGGCTGCATGTTCCATATCGGGTGTTGATTTTGTTGAATGCTCTTGAGTTGCTGTAGATACTTTTTATTTGTGCAATGTCTGGGGGGTGTCTGTGGTTTGAGGAGATTACATTTAAGAGCCTCAGTATATGTGGGTCTATGTGTCTGATCTGTATTATGTAACATGAGTGTAATGTTTGTGTGTTACTGACAACCTGTTTGTTATTATAAGTGCTTGTATGTGAGAGCCTCACCTCCAGTGACATTAGCATCTATATCACGTTATCGAAAGTTTACTTAATCGAATCAATAAAGGTTGAACTTTATTGATCGATTAAGTAAAACATCGAATAACGTAAAAAAAAAAAAAAAAATTAAAAAAAAACTAAATGGCGTAGGCAGGGGGGCAAGCCGCCCTGCACCCTCCCTCCCTACTTAATATATCAACAACGAGGCCACACTAATTTGAGGTAAATGGAAACCTCCCCTTATGGAGATTTCCATTTACTTGCATGATGTTCTTCACTTTCGATATTGTCGTGCCGACAATATCAGACTCGATATTGTCAGCTTACGACAACGTGAAGTAGACCCTGACATTATATAACTACATTTCTCACACCTTATATCAATTTGTTTAAGAAATAAGTGGTTGTCAGTAAACATGAGAAAATTGCTACCTTGCCTCTGTACACCCATATCCACCAGGCTGGCAGCAGATATAGCAGAGAAGTGTATGCCCATGACTACAGATACTTATTTCATGCTCTACAGGGGGATGGTACAAGAGGGTATTAGAGCTGTCTAGATTGGTTGCTGCAAGCATACAGGCTACAGTCAGGAACATATAAGACCAAACTCATGGATGGGGTGTCCCTTGGTGCCCAAGCTAGTCAATCTATGTGCAACTAAGTACCATGGAAATTTCAGGAGCAATTATATATGGAGCATTTTAATTCCCTGTGCGTGTATGCATATATATATATATATATATATATATATATATATATATATATATATATATATATATATATATATATAAAACTCTATATATGTATACACACATACATACATACATACATACAGGGTACTACTGAGTACCGAGCAGCATTGTGCAAATTAGTAGCAGAGCTAGGGCAAGGTGAGAGGGGCAACCATCCTGGGCACAAATAAATGTTGAGGGGTAGATCAGCCAATCCCAATATCTATTTAATGCAATATCAGCTTTTAAATTATGTCATTGCATGTGCGGTCAAATCGGAGCACTGTAGTGCTCCATGTGTGGTCTAAACTGTAGCAACTTCTTGCTACATGGTAGCAAGCTATTTGCTACAGGTTAAAACATTTTTTTTTTTTTTGTTACGGGTTCATAGGCTCATAGGTAATAATTAGACAAATGGTGCAAGAACCTTTACAAGCCTAGTCAATAATACCCAGGATATGACAATATCATATCTTAATTCCCCAGATATAAGAATAGTAAAAATAAATCTACCTGGAACCATGAACATTAAAAAGTACATTTAATTGGTTAGCCACCAAGTTCCAAAAATCATTTCAGTCAAAGTGCATGCAAAACATTAAAAACTCAAGAGTTCTAATGCAGCTCAAAGTGCACATAAATGCTAACATCTCAGGGTCCAAACACAAGTGTGAAAAAAACAGTTTCATTCAGTGGGCTTTATCAGGCAAATGTTAGGTAAATTGCATGGAGGAGTACATGTAGCATTTTGAAGTCACATGATTGAAAAGTCACATGTTTAAAAAAAATCATATGATTAAAAAAGTCTATCCCCGGGATTCATGAAGCTTGCGCCAGGCGCAGGCGTAGCGTAGGCAGTATAATGCCAAATATGGCCGTCCAGCAATTCAGGTACGATCCAGTCCCACATGCACTACCGGCGTACGCCAGAACTGCGCAGCCCTTGACTTAGGTATGCTAATCACCCCATGCGCAGTGCCACACCATGCAAATGAAGGTATATAGCAATTCATGAAGTGGTGCAGGCGTAGCATAAGCCCACGGAAATGTGAACCAAAAAACACAGTTTACATTTTCCCAAACAGAACATCGGAGCTATGGAAGCGGCCCAGACTCATGTATTACAAAGTTAACATATGCCAATGGCTAAATACACAGCCAATGACATAAGAAAAGATGTACAACACCTAATAAACAACATTTAATGTCATGTCCACAGTAACGCAAAGTACAACCGCAGGGCATGTGTGCGCAAACTGGAACACAAAGAAAATATATACAAATGTCATAAAATCGCAATGTAATACAAATCAGGATTTCACCATAATACGCAATGGTATGCATGGTACACCAAAACCAAGTTGCAAGGGTTGCTAAGAGTCTGTGACAGTGTTCAGCGTGGTAATTATGAATTAGTAGTCAATGCCATGCAAATGAGGAAGGTAATACTGAATCACAAATGTCCCACTGGATTAAGGATGTACCATACAGCGCAGCGCTATAACACCGAGGAGTGACTCAGAGGTATACATGACATCAGCAGAGGGGTGTGCCACCTTAGCTGTAAGCACATTGGAGCAATGCAAATCTGCAGGGCAGGGGTGGGGAGGTAGGTATAGAATCATTTAGCTGAGAGCACATATGGTGCCCGAAAGCGCATGTGTACGGGGATGAAAACATGCCCAAAACCTGGTAAGCGGATGCACGGGCTACAAACAATAGCACAAACAGGAAGGTCAGGGGAAGAAAAAAAGGAAATGCCGCAGTAGGGTAATTGGAGTACAACTGAGCAATTAACACCTATTAACCCACAGCGGGCAATCGACGGCAGCTGACAAGTCTGCTCGCAGAAACCTGCAAAACAGGATAGGGGAGGCATTGGATTGCAAAGAAAGGAGAACTGTCATAGCATTGCAAAACAAACCTGCAGTAGACCGGCAATAGAACACATTACACAAGATACGCCAGGTCTAGGAAAGTCAAATGAAAGCAGGCTGCTGGATGCATGCCAGAAAAAGGTAGGTGAAACGTGAAGAAATGTAAAGGGAAGGGCAAGAGGTAATCCACGGCAGCCAAATGTAATTCAATACCAAAGGCAACAAAACTGCTCACAGTTGAACCAGGCTGTATATGTTCCAACCACCACAAAAAGGCAGTATAAAACCTTGCAGATAAATAAATTTCAGTTGTGTCTATTCAGACCAGTTAGAACATCCAGAATACAAAATACCAAAGTCCAAAATATGGATGCAATAGTAGTTCCTATAGTAAAACACATAAGATACCCTGTAGCTATGATCATACATACACACCCTATGACATCATTGGTGTTCACAGCACAATAATATAAAGTGTGAAAGCACCCTACACACACCTGTGTATTCCCAAATACTGCACCATAGGTGTAAACACATGGGGAACTTTTAAAATGTACATGTTGGGAGCTGCCATAGCTGTGATTCATCACCATGTATTAGAGACTGACAGTGTGGTGGAGGATGATGTCGACAACAACCGCAGGCCCCGGAGGAGGAGAAGAGTGTACAGACCAAGGGTAACCTACCAGGGGCTACATGATCTGGAGATAGTAGAGCATTACAGAGTGGACAGGGACATCTTACAGCAAATAGTTCAGCTGTGCCGGCCACGCTTAAGAACCAGAAACAACAGAGGGGAACCCATCCCAGTGGACACGAAGGTATGTGTAAGCTTGTGAATACTAGCCACAGGTACCTTTCAAAGGCCAACTGGAGATATAATGGGGATCTCATAGGCATCAGCATCCAGGGTACTACACCAGTTCCTGGATGATATGTTACCACATGCCAATGAGCATATATACTTCCCCCGAACTCAGCAGGAGTTGGCCAGCAATATGCGTCACTTCCACCATGTGGCACACTACCCGGAGGTACTGGGTGCGATAGACTGCACGCACATACATATCAAGTCACCAACCTGTGAGCATGGTAGGCACTACATAAACCGTAAGGGATTGCACTCCATCAACTGCCAGGTCATGTGCAATGCCCAGGGCATTATCATGGATGCGTGTGCTGGCAGCCCTGGAAGATACCATGACTCCCATATCTGGCATGCCTCACAGCTGTATCAGGTATTTGTCAGGGGGGACATCCCACATGGCCATCTTGTGGGGGATGCTGGCTATGCACTGGAGCTGTGGATGATGACTCCCATCAGAAATGCACACACACCCATGCAAGAACGCCATAATGAGGCACACGCACAAACCAGAATCATCATAGAGCATGTGTTTGGGATGCTGAAATCACGGATCCATTGCTTGGACACATCTGGTGGAGCCTTGCAGTACTCTCCAGGCACGTGTGTTCACTTCTTCATAGTATGTGCCATGCTACATAATATGATCCTGCGGAAACAGCTGCAGCAGGGACAAAATGGTGAAGGCCCTCATAGCCCACTGCAATTGTCAAGGCCATCACAGGCACAGAGGGATTCAGATCACGAACACCCTGTGCCACCCCCAGTAGGCAGATGGAGGCATGCCCAATATGCATACACCTTGGCAAAGAGGGAACGTATAACACATACTCTGACAGTGTAGGCCCCTACGGACTGACACACCTCTCCACCTGCACACACAGTAAAATGGATGGCACACACACATGACCACCTGTAAATTGTAATGTATAGGTGGCCCACTGTGTGAATCCTACATAGGCAGCCCTCAAACATTGTACACACAACAGCTATTGGAACAAGGAATGTCAGCACCTGAACAGTACATGCGCCTATCAGCATATGTTGGTGCTGTGTGTATAGGTTCCTAGGTACATCGGTAGGTACACGCCCGATTGTCAGAGGCCATACACCAAACGAGGCAAACAGTGTCTGCTGTTGCCACAACATCGAGTAACCAACTGTCGCTCAGTGGAGCCGAGGCAATCGCGGGATCACATGTGTGTAAGCACTGTTCTGCACACACTCTGCACAGATTCCCTGATGTGTTAATGAGGGGCTCCCCATAATGTAATCATGGATGTTGTGTCAAGGCATGGGGTGTACCCATGACAGGTATTCACCACCCCAGCATGCTCCACCTACGGTCGTTTGAAGGTGTAGCACATTATCGTGTGTGGCTCACTGTGATATACATACCCAATGCTGGAGCACATCCAGTAAACATCACATGGACATACCATTAATTGGACTCATCCATATGTAAACTAACTGAATTACCCATGTGAGTGCAATATGGAGTAACAGCCGTAGTATACTCCACATACAAAATGCCATAACACGTGTACAAATCCCAGATGGCCAAGTGGTAAATGCAGTGACCATCGTGCATGTTCCCGGTCCCAAGTCCTGCAAGGGATGTAACGTAATCCCGAAGGCACGAATAATGCATGTCGGATGCAGGTCATCAGATCATGTTTAGCACACGTTAGCGGGAATATGCATTGCCCAGTGGTGGTAAGCGACATTTAAATATGACTATATGGATATGCGCAAAATAGAGCAAAGCTTCTCTGAATATCACGCAGATCACGGTCAGTGATGTCCAGAACAGGTGAAACCAGCATTATTCACCCCTGTACTAATAGCGCCTGCTCTGAAGGGTAAAATGACCACTGCCAGGAGTACAACACGCAATCATGTATACAATCACCTAACACTATGGTAGCCAAGATGTACCTACGGCAGGTGTGTAATGTGACAGGTTCAGACACAAACATGTGGAGTCCAGGAAACAGTATACACTGACAAGTACACAATGAAAGGTGTAGTTTGCCTGTCACTTTACCTGTCAGATATATATATATATATATATATATATATATATATATATATATATATATATACATATACATATATAAATATATATAATACAGATAGAAAGGGTGATAGAGAGATATATCTTGATATATACAGATTCACCGATATCTGCAAATATATAGATCGGTCAACGACATTCATAAAACCTTGGCGGTACAAATAAATAGGATACTGCCAACTACGGAATGTGTCACATACCGACACGCGTAACCACGAGGCTGAAAGACCGAAAGAACACAGTACCGGAACACTAGAACCGCGAGTAATATTATCACGATATGAAGGGACATTTAGTTACCGCTGCCGGTGTTGTGGTCCACGTAGGTACTGTGTTCAACTGTGTTTGTGATTGCCGTAGTCTGTGTATGTGTGTGTTGAGGGTGCCGTGTGCATTTCCATGTGACTGTAATGTGTGTGCATGTCTGCATTGTGTGTCTGTTAGTACCAACTCGGAGGTAGATCATTACGGTAGGTGTGGGTATAGCTAGCCGTAGGCATAGGGTTACCACCTGTCCCACATTAGGTGGGACAGCCCCTCCTTGGGCAGTTGTGTCCTGACATAAAACATTACAAAGGGAAACTGTCCGAGATTGTAGGACATTATTATGTCCCATATATTATGTAATAATTTCATTAAATAGTTATGCCTGTATGTAAGAAACGTAAATGTTACATGCAATATGATAAGTAGCCAAAGTCCCACAACAATAAGTATGTATTGAGGATAAAAGTATGGCTATCCTGTATACTGACCATGGGTATGTGTTGGCCTGTAAACACTGATGTGTGTCCCACAAGTGTCCCACAATGGCCATTTGAAAAGGTGGCAACGCATGCCAAAGAGGTTCAGTTACCAACACAGCTGCAATGACTGCAAATATCTGGGACAGAAATACACGGGACAGCTGTCATTTAGAAACATCCCTTTGCATATCGTTGTAATTCCGGAGGTATGGAAGTATCAACCTCACCTGCATACTATATAGAAACCAATTAACAATGGCCCAATGTATAATCCCATAACAAAAGTCTACTAACTGATAGCTCTTTAATTAGGGAAGGAGCCCACACACATATATGGAATATGTAGAAATGCAAGCCCCACAAACCTGTATATGCTACGTACACCCACCTACATCCCCCACACTAGAAACTATAGCAATACAGACTGTAATTACAGCACAAACATCCAGTCAGTCAATTACATCTGCAGAAGCATTAACATACCTTGTGAGAGACACATTTAAAGGCGCCATGTGAAATCAAAGCCGTTGTATAATGGAACAAACGGCAATGTTACAGGTTTTGTTGGCAATAGTCCCTAATCAGACGGTTGGGATGACAGGTACACTCACATGTAGAACCACATACTCTAGCCATCACACACAATCCACGGGGGACATGAATCCAAACTATACGTGTCTCTACACATAGCAGTTGCAATTACACACAACAAAACACAATACAGGCCATCTCCCCGAAGGTAGGGCAAATGGGCAACGCCCAAGTGGAGAATTCAATTATACCCCACTGTTGCCGCGGAATTGGCGAATGGAGTGGCTGCACAGCTGATGTGCAAGTAATAAGTCAATCAGGAACACCAATTGGTGGCAGGAAACCACATGTTACAGGTATCGACGTATATAAGGATGACTTGCCAGACATTCAAACCGTATGCTTATACCATAGAACTGTTTAAACAGTGTAAGAGAGATAGTTCCAAAAGTCTGAAACGATAACAAGGTATGTAGAACACTTGGTATGTAAGTGTATGTATAGCCTGTTTTGTATTAATTATGTTAGTGTATGTATAGCCTGTTTTGTATTAATTAAAAGTGTCCGCAATGCATAAAGTGGGAAAAGGTATTTATGTAGTGATGTCTTGCTGAGCATAGTAACACTTGTAGAAATAGTATGCCCTGCAGTGGGCCACAAGGTAAACATCACAGACACCACAAGGGATGCTACATGAGGGCTTTAAACAGAACAATTCCATACCACCCACTGTCAGTGGTAGGGTATGTCCAACAAGTATGTTCCATAGCAGGGGATAGTATATGTTGATATACTGTCACAGTAGGCATGTGTATGGGCATATAATGACAATGACATGTCTAAGGGGGTCCCGCTGTGCAAGTATGCTTTGCATTATGGGATACTATGTAAAATATGTGTAATGTACAGTATTGTAGGTAGATACATCAGATATGCTACACAGCATGACAGGCATATCATGCATACCAAAGGTATTGTCTATTGGCATGTACAATATACAATAACAGGATACATATGGCTTGTAGTCACGGGACACTGTAATAGCATGATAGCTAATCTAAATGGAAGGGCTACTCAATTAACCATGCACAAAGGACATGTAATAGCTTCACAGGTTCATAGTGGGGTACTATGCAGTCTGGCAAGTCTATGTGTAAGCACAACTACAGTGTTCACACCAGTGGCACCTCTCTAGGGTAGTGTCCTGTCTGTGAACAGCAGAGCCATGTGTCACCTGCACCTCTGCACAGTACAGTCACTGCAGTGATCCCTGGCGTACATGTGTCTCCCATTCACTAAGTGAGGTATCACATGAACAGTGCTACTGAGTGTCCCTGCGTGATGTACATAGGAATCATGTTCCAAAGCATGGTGAGTGTCCGGTTTGGGAATGTAACCCTCAAGCACATCCCACTCATCGTTGCGTGTGTGCACATATCCATGAACATGTTGCTCACAGTGGCTTTTGCTTATGTCGCTTATGTGGAGTATATCCATTAATATTGTTATGGACATGGGCCCTGTCTGTTCAGCAGAGGTCACCCCTGAGTATGTAGTATGCAAATGTGTACAGACATGGTGTCCGTAGTTCTGCCGCATACTTCAACCGTCAACCATTGGAGCTCAATAAATGTCATGGTGTGTTAATGTTGTGGTATGTAAAGCCGTAGCTGTTGTGTAAGGTACACCCTAAACGGGGTGTTGTACCCTTGAATGTGTGTATACATATTGAGTTCAGAGGTACAATGGGTGCCTATGTTCCAGCTACAAACCCAGTACAGATAAGTGTGGCCACGTAGAAGGATATCCATGCCACAGTGGCAATATGGTTATCACAGGAGTGGGTGCGACATACGTGTGTACTATGATTACATACAATGTGACATGTATGTAGGGGACTACCACCTATGTGATAGTCAGTGGGTGAATGGCGTAATGCAAAGAGGATATTCATGCACCTTGTGTCATGCAGCTTCAGGCCATGATATTGATATCAGGTATCCATCACAGTGACACCCTTATGGAGGGAGGCAGTATCAGCTGGTGGATCAATCATGGCACTTTGTATGCAGTTGTCTGTAAAGCTAGGCAGGGAAAGTCCCTCTGTGCTAGCCTGTACCTTAGGGAAGCATATACCGAACATGAGGGGCCCTATGACTGAGGACTGTGGTATGCCAACTGTAACTGAAATACAGTAGGTACTATGGCATGCTACCTTCGTTGTGTGTGTCCTGTCTGTGAGCTACTTTGTTACTTTTATTGTTACTTTTATTGTTAAGCCGTCTTGATAATGAGACTTTAACTATTGCAGTACTGTATTGTAGTGTGCTTTGTTATGTGTAGTTTGTATGTTTTCATCAACAGCTAGAAACGCCTATCTCAGCTTAGCGTTTGCACGTGGTGACTATCTCACAGCTGTTTTTTTTACATTTTTTACTTTCGTTTTGCCTGATCTTACTCACCGGCTGTAGATGCTGATAACATAGAGTGCTCTGCTTGCGGAGTTAACTCTCAGCCTTTGTAGTTGCTTTTCTTATTTTTATTTCATGTTGTCTTGATAATGTAACTTTAACTATTGATCTGGGTTATCTAGCTTATCGGCTACAAATGCTGACCT